>NW_003206145.1:53664-59498 GCF_000006405.1 Perkinsus marinus ATCC 50983 | reverse complement strand
ATTGGTCCAGCGAGGATTATGGTAAGTCTTCTTGGGAGTATAACAGGAGGACTCGAGCACATTGAAGGGTTCCTTCCTCCCAATTCGGATGGTGTTCATTCTCGCCTATGGCCTTTTGCTGGAGATACATACACCCTCTAGAGACGAGGTGAATGAGGGCGACGTTCTGCCATTGGACGGCAAGAAAATTGCTGTTGGAACGGTTGTGAGTGAAAACTGCGGATTCAAAATCAGGTAGCGTCGGGAGGCCTAGTTCGTGGTCGTTGGTGATACTACGTGTAATCATATGGTTATATGCACGTCGAATGGGTCTTATATATTTCTTCACGAAAAAAATCTCACCTGTGTTTAAAGATTATATCGCGTATCTCCTGATTGAGTCCGTCAGACTTCACTAACAGGGTGATGTCGTCTGCTTCTTGAAAGCCTTTGTTACGCTGAAGACACCAAATTTTATAACACCACTCCTTTTGTGTTTGCCATATTCAACTATTCTATGGCGACCTTCTGGATTCGAGCAAGTTATGGTCATTATGGTTCAGATGAACTTTTCCCGGTGCATTACGTTATTGTTTTCAGTATGACTCTGCGAGAGATCGATGTGAGAAAACTGGGGAGGAAAGTGATAAATTACTCAATCTTAAATAATGTAAGGATTGGGAGTGAAGTCTTGAGTATTTTGAATTCAGATCATAACTATCTTACAAATTCGATTCTTTCTGTTGCAAATGCAGCATGGTGATAACAACAATGGTCACGCTAAAGTGAGTTTGGGTCACACAGGCGAAGTTTGCTTTATCCATCTGATTGGTAAGGACTCCCGAGTCAGGTGTCTCTATTGTGTATCGGTGTTCAAGCCCTCATGGATGCTTACGACTCACTTATACACCTTTTCTTGGGTCTATCGGCTCAGTAAGGCGGCGGCGGCGGCATCATACACGGTGTGGTGACTGCTCAGGTTCATGTTCAACACCTTCTCAGTCGTCGCTTTGTTCAAGTTCATTCTCTTTAGCATGTTAGAGGTCAGCACTGATCTTCAACAGGTAGCCCTTGATTATTGCATCATCTTCACAGGTGCGGTATCTACTGCTTGTTTGGCGGAGTCGTCGGCAGAATCAGTTCAACGAGGGAGGTATGGATTCAATACGACGAGAGCTCGGCTGGCTTTACTCACGCTTTTATGGTAGTAGCTTCTTACAGTAGTGCCGCCCTCACTAGTGTGCGCCCATTAGGCACCCTGTTGGTCGGTATGGTAATTCTGTATAATTTCTACCAGTATTTGAACGTTCTTATCATCATCATGCAGTGCTATTGGGTAGTAGTAGTAGTTTAAGTACGTTTGTGTGGAAGTAATCGTCCCTTGATGGCAGGTACCTCAAATAGTATACGACATCGTCCGAGGTCACAAGAGGCCTCTGTCGTGGCGTTTCATAGTGGGTATATCGATAACAAGGATGATTGTCCCCTTGTATGCACTGGCATGTCCATATACCATCTTTAATGGCGAGGTCATGACGGGGGACATGACACATTGAATTTTCGGAACTTCTCTGAGACGCTCTTGAAGCCGCTCATTGAGCGCTTCCTCACGTGTGCCTTCTACTCTCGTTAGAGTGGGGAGAAGCTGAGATAGTCTCGGGTTGGTTGATATGGATTTTGAGTCGTGCGACGCCACATATTCTTAGCACACATGGTGGGCTCATAATTCATCGAAAGAGTCGAGTTTCACCCTGATATTTGAATATAAAAGCTTTTGTAACACTGTCACTAATCTAGCAAGGTTTCAGACTCCCACTCCACTGCTACTCTGGTTTACGCACTTGGAGACCTCCACATATTCCCAGCTTACTAGTTGTGTCACTCATTCGAAAAGTAAAATACGATGATAATATCAAACTAGAGTTAATCGATAGATGTTCAATAACATTCCGTTTTCCTCCCCTGCAATACCAGGACGTCAGTGAGTCAGTTTACTCCAATATCAGGGTGAAACTCGACTTCTTCGATGAATCATGAGCTGCACAGCATGTGTGCTAAGAATATGTGGAGAGGTGTAGTTTGTGGAGGGTCCAGGTTCGAATCCTGTACCATGCATTTTTCGGTTGAAGTAACTCGTTATGTCGAAGAAGAGGGTGAAAGTTCACAGTAGTGTACGGATTAAGTACGAGTACGAAATTTATGCTCGTTAAAGTGTAAAACGGAGAGAAACCAAACCACCACTACAGCTTGTAGAACGTTGCTGAGGTTGGCCGTTTATGCGACCGACAACTCTTCTTCGTATTTTACCTCATCACGATCTATATTGGATATCCATCGTTTGCTTATATACAGGTGTACCCAGCATTGGCATCAGCACCAAACTCGACCGAAGCCACACTGATAGTGTGTTTGCAAGTAGCACAAATAGCCATTATGTGGGCCCAGGCCAGGTTTGGCCCCAGGTCTTTCGTAAGTCGGCGATGATCCCGACGTGTATGGCAAGGTCTGATGCCAGGTTCCGTGGATTTGCCTACCACACGTCTATAACTACTATAGAGCAGTGCCTTCAGTGCAGGATGAAGAGCTTGGGGCTCCGGAATGCGTAGGGAATTTTGTGGCGCGTGAAGCAGCTTGCATTGTATGTTCAGGTTATCTGCATGAACGATATCGATTTATCGGAGGTCCACGATCCGGAGTCGCGGCCTGTGATTACTCCTTGTGATCACATATTCCATGCTGGTTGTCTTGAACAATGGATGGACGTAGGTTGCGGCTCTGCTATTGTTGTCGTTGATGGTTGGGCTCAGGTAAAGATGGAGTGTCCGACTTGTCGTGGGGAATTGCCTGCAATGACGTGATGATGACGACGAAGGGGAGTTCGTGTGTACCAACTTTGTTTTTGTATTTCTTCGAAGGACCAACTCTATTTTCGTTCAAGTCGAATCCTTGTGCTGTTGAGCATCCTCTCTACTCATCGTAGACTCCCCCGTGTCACTACCCCTATATCATCTCCGTTGGTGAGATGTGGTTTCGACGGAAGAAAACTCTGAGGAACTCCGTGGAGTCTCCTATTGTACAGTACCATTACGACCAACGACGGGACTTCATGTACTATCGAATTCCTCCAAATATCACTTGTTCATCGTATATGATATTTTGCCACCGTTCTTCATTGGCTCAGCCTTGGGTTGAGTTGGTCGGTATTGCACTGTATAAGTGGTTCTGGATTCATCGGCAGTAGTGATCTCAGGTGAGTCTTCGCAGTGAGTGATGATGTTATGTTAGTTTAGCCACACGTTGTGAGTTGTTTGTTCCTGGTAGTGTGTTTATGTGTGTGCCGCCCAGTGGGAATATAATGAACAGTGCGGGTAGACGGCTACGTACCCTCATGCGCTCATCACAGTGTGTTCAGCTGCCAGGAGCCTTCAATGGTCTCGTTGCAAGGTGAGACTACTTCAATGCAGCTTCCTAGGATGCTAATTTCCTCAGGATGCTCCCTGTTAATGGTTTCGTTGGAGGATACGTGTCGGGAGGGGCACTTTCAGCAGCAAGCGGCGTGCCTGATATCGGCCTTCTCACACTCGATCAGTTCACTGACAAGATCAAAGAGGTATGTCACTATGCCCCTTTGAGATCTCGGTTTGAGTCCCCCAAAATAGAGGACGAGTGGTAGGAACGTTTATATGTATATTCAAGCTCTTCAGAACAAGCCATCTCCCCCATAGCTGACCCTGTACGGGTTTCAGATGAGTCAGTATACACCCCTCCACATATTCTAAGCATATTCGGTTTTTCGGCTCGTGCACAGTCACCTCAACGAGTACCATATTGCGGCTCAGGAAGGTATGCTCTCATGCTCCACATGATGTAACCTCCGGGTTTCAAGGGTTAACTCTTCGTAGTTAGTAAAAAGTCGAAAAGTGGTAAACATTTTCTCCACATATTCTTAGCATACACGTGTTAAAATGGCGCCTCAAATACTGACTTCTACCAAGGAAGTATATCTGTAAGTCCAGGCCTAATCTAATGCTATACATCAACCGAAAGAGACCCTTTCACAATGGTACCTTTCAGCCTGTAGGTGTGAGGCAGATCAATGACTTTCGATGATCAGCCGTGGGGTTAAAGGTCATGTAGGATTTCACAGAATCCGAGCACAGTGGTGGATCCATAAGGCTGCTACTACTATAGGGGAGAAGAGGAAAGGGGTGAAGGCGCGCCAACGGAGCGCGCCATGTCACTGACGCTAGAGTATCATGATTCCACCCATAGTGTCGTTATCCACCGCTCAATTGAGGTGAAACGAGCGAATACTGAATAACAACGGAATCTACCATGCATAGGGGAGTTGTAGTAGCTGCTCCCTCACCCGAACGGCCAGCCCAAGAGGGTGACTTAATTTCCATCTGAAGTGTGGGACCGAGGCAACGCTACAACCAGCAAGCATTGTGGTCAAGTCACATTGTCAATACGGAGATGTGGTGTATTGTAGTGTATGACCGGTGCCGTGTGGTGAAGCTGTATCATACTACAAATGCCACGATGGTGACTGTTACCATAACACTCATCTACCGCATTCAATCAAGGATATGAAGGCCATCATACATGGTTTAGTGATGATGATGCGCTATGCTTTGCCACTCGTATCTCGTAAACTCGTTGTTGCTCGCAAGCATTCTTTGACGATGCTGGAAATACTGGTTCGATAGCCTTGAATGTGGCGATGAAGGACTGTCGAAGCTGGAATCACCATGTAAATTGATTCCCTACTGGTTGGCTTCTGGCGCTTACGAGGGAAAAACTACACTAGAAATTCACTTCTTCACTTCGCGAGTACGAGTGGAGCACTTTTGAGAATTCCAGAGTTTCAGGTTGTGGCCTTCTCTGGTGGTTTGCCGTTCATATGCGACGCGGACACAGGCTTTGGGTCGGACGAGATGGTATCCAAAACGGTTAGAGAGTACATCGCTGCAGGGGCAGCAGGTCTTCATATCGAGGACCAGGAGTTCCCCAAGAGATGCGGTCATCTTGTAGGAAGCATTACAATGACATAGTTTGATAATGGGAATTCCACAGGAGGGGAAAACGCTGGTCTCAGCCGAGGAGATGATGGGGAAGGTCCGACGAGCACGGGCAGCTGCTGATGCAGCCTATCATGGAGAAAGTGATCACTTCATCATCTGTGCTCGTACGAACCGGTCTTATTTCCTCTGGTTAGCAACTCTCAAAGGTACCGATGCTTACAGCACCCACGGTATGGAGGAGGCCATTGCTCGAGCAAAGCAGGTGACGTGTCGCTACTTAGCTGAAGGGGTGACTCGTTTTCCAGTACGTCGAGGCTGGCGCTGATATGATATTCCCAGAGGGCCTTGCCACGATCGAGGATTTCCGAGCGTGATCAAGTTCCCTGCATTTATCGACGTAATGGGTTCTCTTTAGTTTTGCCGAGCAGATGCAGAGGCTTGGTCAAATGAATTTGGCCCCTCAGGGGGGTCCTTTTCTGTTGGCTAATATGACAGAGTTCGGCAAGACTGATGCGATTAAACTCGAAGAATTTGCATCAGCAGGGTAAGTCCAAAACACGTTACTTCATGTCCAACTTGTTGTTGGTGATAGTTATAATTGCGTGATATACCCGGTCTCGACACTTCGTTGTGCAATGAAAGCCGCGGATGAATGTTTGAGGCACTTGAAGAGCGAACAAGGATTGAAACAGCATGAGGGAAAGATGCAGACTAGGAAACAACTCTATGAGCTTCTGAAGTGAGCTAAGTGGCTGCTACTATTCCGGCTAAGTGGTGATGGGAAGATACCAACCTGGTACGGAGTGGACCTACCCCAACGCGTGAGGGCTG
>NW_003206145.1:29224-53564 GCF_000006405.1 Perkinsus marinus ATCC 50983 | reverse complement strand
TTTTACGACGGTAGCAGCCTCCTCCCGTTTCGGGCTACTATACTGGATAGGCACTTGTTGAGGAGGAATCCACCCAAAGAGCCGACAGGATGTACTTGATGCGACTCGGGGTGTCCTGTAGGCTGCTGCTCTTTAATATGATCAAGTCGATGGTACATCAGTTACATAGACGCTTCGGATGATGTTGATACCCCTGGGAGGTACATAAACGATTGTCGTAATGCGGAGTATTATAATGTCCACTTTGACAAGAGACCCAAAGAGGGCTGCGCTGTTATAGTTGCAATACGAGATATTGATGAGGGTGAGGGTGTCACCATAGGGGGTGGAAGAAGTATGTCCATTTTAGGTAGCGAGTTGTTCGCTAATTATGGAGCCCTTTTTTGGGCAGGGTGGAAGTTGCGGCATCCGGGCAGAACCCCTTGTAAACTGTCATGATTTCCCCATGGGTTGATGCTTGTGTTACAAGTGAAATTATTTCCCATCATTCCAAGGAGGTCATTTCTTCGCTCTCACGTTCCTGATATTGCCCCATACTCATGGCAACAGGGACATACGCCCGCCCCAAAGACGGGGTGGGTCCGATAAGAAATGCTCCAATGGTCGACATACATGTGCTGGCGGGTATGCAATATTGCCACGCCGGGTTAGAACATTATAAAGGTAACGCCCCCTATGATGAACACAACACTGCTGTATCCAATCGGGTGTCTGTTACGTGTTCTACTCCTACCAAAAAGAAGTCGAGCAATAGCCTCATCATAGCAGAAACTCCTAAAGGTTCATCCCTCCACCATAGTTGATCTTAGCGTTGGAGAAATCCATCTCGGGATGGGCCTTCTTGAATTTCTCTAATAAATCGGCCTGCTTCTGCTGGTCGCTCGTCGGTAACCCCATTTGCTTCCTCTGTTGATCGTACCTGATCCCATGCCCTCCGACATCCCCAACATCGCGACTTCCCGACATCATCTTTTCCACAGTCGATCTGGTCTCTCCATCGAGGTCACTCAATTTCGAGTTTTCCGGTACGATCTTTTTCGTATCGATTTCGGCATCACCCTTCACAACACACGACCACCACCGCATGCCATCGTACTTGTCCAACGACAACTAAGAAGAGGATACTAGCCATGAGCGCGGCCTCCCGAGCAGTACATGTATCATCTTGTTGTCTTCGAGAGTCCACATAGAATCATCAGCTTTGATACGGCCATTCCATTCGCCCTTAATGATCTCCCCTTCAGCATTGGTAGCCACCGTCACCTACAGGACGACAGTCAAGCAATCCTAACGTGGTATAATACCCACCTTGTCGGCTCCTAAGCTAATCTTCACGTCCCTAGCCCGAGTGCCAGGCCTCACTGGGATGTACACCTCAACGGCCTAGGTAAGAGTACTAGAGAGACCCCACCATCCGTAGACCTACACTGAGAGTCTGCGTCCAAGTGTATTTGTCAGTGCTGCCACCATTGCCAGGAGGAGGAGGGGTACTATCTTCATCCTCCTCCGTATTATCATCATCAGCATTCTCCTTTTCAGCCTCCTGTAGAGGACAACTTTCAAGTAGCAACCGCCCCCCATCACTAAGACTACCTTCATAGCCTCATCCTTCTTGATCGCCTCTTCCTCCTCTTCCGTTACCTACCATTGAACTCTTCGACCGGCCTCTCGCTCCACCACCACTACCTCTACTATCTTGGGCTCTTTCTCCTCCTCCACTTCCTGTCGACGTTTCCGAGCCTCATATTCCTCCATATCGGCCTTCCTCTGAGCTCTGGCCCGCGCCTTCCTCTCCTCATCCTCACGCCTAAGGATTACTCATACAAACCATAGGGGCCACAGTCTTACTTGTTCCTCACAGCATCAGCCTCCTTCCGCTGCATGGCAATCTGATAATGCTTATCGAAGCATCTCGTGACCATATCTCGAGCGGCGCCGGGACTAGTCTCACCTAAAATGTGGATTGTAGTTAACCGAAGACCCCTCCCTCACCCACCCGTCATGAAGTCAGTCTTCCTTTCAAGGAAGCTAAAGAAGGAGTCCAACAGAGGCTCGATGGCCCCCACCTGCTGGGCCACTGATAGATAGACACCATCGAACTTACTGAGGTCGGTGGAAGGCATAATGAATAAATTACAACTGTCATGAAGGCGGCCTCAACGGTGGTATTATGAAGCTCAATTGCTATCAACCTTTCACCGAAACCCTTTTCTTTCGAAACGCAGTACCATGCATCACAACCCCACTCCCATAAAGCGGAAATCTTGAACGACCAAGCCAAGCTTCCGCAGCCTTTCTCCTGACGATAAAAATTACAAAACATGAATCGCTACGCTCCGCCCACCAACTGTCTCAGCCTTATTATTCTCTGACTGGCCCGACGATGGTGGTAGAAGGATCTCCATCTCATACAACGTATCTTCAGCACGCATCTTGGCGGCCTTACCTGCACGCACTCGGAAAAATAGCCCGCCCCCCCTCAGCTGAGAGAGTACCATCTAGGATATTTTCCAAGACTTGGTCGGGGATCTCCTTCCCTCCTCCGGCCAAATGGGCAGCCCTCCCTATCTGCCTCTCTGCCTCAAGTACATCTACGACAGCGCATCACGATTACTCCTTTTCAGGCCTTCCCACCCTTAGGAACGTCCCCGACTTGGATGTACTTCGGTCGTTTAGCCACTACTTGCATGGCGATGACCTTACCGATGAAGGCGAGGGTGTCTTCATCGACCATACCGCCTCCCTGTGGTGGTGACAAGTAGCCACACGGTATCGTCCCCAGACCTACTTGGCCGGACTTCCCCACCATCACCAGACTCGCTAGTTTGCCGACGTCCCGACATTGGTTGCCATTGATTGCTGAGTGGACGTAATGGAAGATGTGCGAATCGGGAGGAGTGGTGTCTGAAAGCATATGGTCTCGATAAATTACAGTCGTGGAAGTTGCATAAACGCCAAAGAACGCAGAGCCAGTCTTTTACCCGGTGAATGTCCTATAGTGGCCACCCGCTTGAGGCCGATATTTTCCCCCAGAATTGAGCTGATCTCCAAGATAGCATCGCTGACCTTCAAGCTCTGTAGCTCCTGCCTCGGACGGTGGTCTTCCATAACTAGGGTAGTGTCGACCTTGACTGGTCTGATGATGATGATAATCATCGACATGAACTCTCAAGAGGCCCACCCTTTAAGCATGCCCTCCACGAGGAGGCCTTCGACATCAGAGCCGAGATACGGCGTCTCGGTGACCAAGTCCGCTAGAGTGTGAGCAAACTCGATGAGGAGGGGGGTCCGACCAACAAAATCCGTCTCGCATGAGATCTACTCAATGACAGCATGACGAGGCGAGAGCCTCCTTCTCTACCTCAACCAGAGCTCCATAGTGACCACGGACTGCTGCCGCTACCACGCCTTCCCCGGCCTACAGAGGACCATCGCATGTTAATCCTACCTTCCACCCTCTATACCCGTCGGAAGGTCTTCTCACTGGCTGATTGGATCCCCCTCTTCTTCAACCACGTCATAGCCTTCTCGACATCACCACCTGCACCAACACCAGTCACGTTGGAGACGATGCAAGACTGCCTGCCTACCCTCATCGGCTAGGGCATCTCGGCACTTACTGATGGAAGCACCCGTCCTCTTCCGCAGCTCTTGGACCTGAGGTATGCCGAACAGGAGGGGTACTCCAAGGTTACTACCAAGGCCATGGAGGGCTTGTACGCCTGCTGAGGAGATGCACAGAAGCTACGTCCCATCAAGGAGGGGCAGCCCCACACGAGCCTTCCAACAGCGTATGAGGGGCCGAGGAGGCTTCTAGAGAGCAAAGCCATTCAACTGATGACAAGGAGAGCTCCTCCCCAGGGGCCTCAACGCGAGGATCGATCGACAGCAGCAAGGTTAAAAGTAAAACCAGAGTAATAATTATCGGTAGTCATCGTGGAGCCATGATATCATCCTGTTGCAAGGGCTGCCGCCTCCACCGACTGGCCCTCCTCCTCCATTGGCTGCTTCTTCTTCCTCCCCCTCTTCTGCTCTACTGAAGGAGGGTCACCACCCTCTGGTGTAAGGACCCGACAAACCTCATCGTACCACCGGTATCTACAGCATGGGACTAAAGGCCCTCCTCCACAAGTAGTACATCTCGTGATCCTCTGCAGTTGAGGAAGGGATGGTATTGGGATCTAGCAGAGACCTCAGTTTAGGCGCCTTCGCCACTAGTTCACGAGGACGGAGACTTCCCATGTCCAGCTGACGAAGGGCCAACCTCCCTGTGACGCCATCAACACCTAGCGATACCGTCACTGCGCCACAAAATTACCCAATCGTATCATCTTCCTCGTAGCAAGTGCCTCCTTCTCCTTCTGCCTCTCTACCTTCCTACTCGCCTTAGCCGCCAGCTTCCGTTCATACCACCGGACCACCTCCGCCTCATCACATGGATCGACGATCTCTGACCATCAGACTCAATGACCAAACCCTCTCAAAGGCCCTACCATCCGGGACAGCACTAAGCCTCCACAGAGCCTTCTTAGCCTTCGCCAGTATAGGGTCGACGTGGGCCTCCTCCAACACCCGTCGAGATGTATGCTTTCGTACTGCTGTTTTAACTGAATTGTCTCCCTCTTCTGCTGGGGGTAAGAGTAGGAGGGGGCACGGCGTGGCATGGTGGCCGTTGAAGCACTCCCCGGATGCCTTACCATTCACGACTGTACTAAATCTCACATAAAGTGGACTGCCGACTGCAGTGACGAGGAACAGTCGCCTATGGAAGAGTATACTTGTCGGTAAAGGCTTCAGTTTTGAGCCCAACATGGCCTAATCGAGCTGAACTCCCTCCTCCAACGAATTGCAATCCAACTACAAGGCGCCAAGAGGAACGTAGAAGAAACTCTTAACGATGAATGAAGGATCAGCGGCTAAGGACTGTGTGGATTCAGTGGTTGCTTTCGTACCTGTCGAAATGGCCCATGTGTCGGGGAGTATTCCAAAGGCGTTATCATTACAAGCGTCTCTGCTTTTCCCATTCCTTGTGGAGCTTCTTATAAGCACTCTTGGCGAGCTTCTCTCCAGCTGCGTCGTGAGTAGGGATGCCACTCTCATCGAATTGGGAGTACTTGTCTGTTTGCTCTGAGGACACTACTTGCACACCCGAAGTGAACGAGGAGTGGTACGAACCTTTGAACATATCCTCGGGCCTGATCTTCTTCTTAGCCTCCTTCTCGGCTAGCTGGGCTGCTTGGGCCTCCTTACGAGAACGACTGATGGGACGGAGGCCAATGACCATCGATACGGCCATCTTGCACTACTACTACTACTACCACTACTACTACTACTACTACTACTACTACTACTACTACTACTACTACTACTACTACTACTACTACTACTACTACTACCCCGCATGCTTCCCCTCAGTTTTCTTTAGGCCACTCTCCTTGAGAGTAACTGTAAGGTTGCATGTCAGCTGATCAGCAGTGGAATCCTTATCAACGACAAAGTAACCAACACGCTCGAATTGGAAAGTCTCCATCGGCTGAAGAGGACCATCAGAGGGGAGACCGATAGGGGACCGTGCTCACCTTAGCCTCAGCCATGGAGGGCTCGAAGTAGGCCTTATACTCTCGAAGACTGTTAGGATTCAATTGGGATAACCAAGCTGAATAGAACTGATACAAAAATAGTAAAACAGATCTCCTCCATTACCATCCTTATCAGCCTCTTCCACCTCCGCTGTGCCAGGTACCATGGATGCTTCTTCCTCCGAGGTGGCACCCTCATCTGAAAAGTCTAATAGTGCTGCTGATCGTGCGCCACAAAAATGATTACCAGTGGGAGCCGACTCTGGCAATAATAGATTCTCATACCAGTTGACTGTGCCCCGCACTACATCCTCATTACTCTCCTCAGCATCGACCGCCTACGATGTAGAAAAGGAGTGGTATGAACCCTTCCTGACCAGCCTGATAGTACCCAATGGATGACGCCCTTGACGTCCTTAGGAAGGCTTCCCTCCCCATGAAGGGAATCAGGGTCATGACTGCAGATGACCACTCCCTCAGGGGTCACTCGCTCGGCCTTAATAACGTACCCGTAACGTAGTTTCACCTAGGTGAAGATGGTAGATCTGTTCAATTGCTGGTATTACCTTTCCGCCTAGTGAGAGCCTCTTGAACCCTTCAGGAGGGTCTATGCGGAAATCACTCGATTCAATTACAAGTCGGTTGCGCAAATACAACTTGCGGGATCCTGAAAGATTCCACCAAAATCTTCGCTGTGCGCAAATCAAGTTTGGATACACATCTTGTTATTACCCGCCTCAGGCATCCCAGGATGGTTCGGTGCCTCCACCTCGATACGCTGAGAGGAAAAGTGGACTCAATGGTAGCACGATGGGGACCTACCTCCTCGTCGGGCATCGTCTCGATGTAGACCTTCACTGGATTCACCACACACATTCTACGATTGGAGTTGGCCTGAAATGGAAGGCATCCTCATACCGAATAGGTCCACAAGCTGCTGACCTCGAGATCCTCCCTAATGCACTCGTCTAGGAGTACACTATCAATAGTACTCAGACTGGTGGACACCCCTACCTTCTGGCAGAAGGTGCGGAGGGCCTTAGGGGTCACACCTCGTCGACGCATACCGGAAATCGTTGGCATTCTAGGGTCATCCCAACCACGTACAGAGTCTAAAGATACCAATGACATAGTGAGTAGTACCGTTGTCCTCCCCTTACGCGAGTTCACCAACTTCAGCAGCTTCCTCTTACTCATTATAGTGTTGGTAACCTGCAGCCTCGCGAACTCATACTGATGGGGTCGGGAGGGTACTGGTAGATGTGCCAAGAACCTACCCCAAGGGGCCAGTACCATCACTCTCACACATCATCAGCCTACTACCAGTCATAGAGCTCTCGATGGTTTTCGAATTCCAATGTGCAGATAGAATGAGTAATATGTTCAATGGCATCCTCCTGCCCATGGGCAAAGTCGTATAAAGGGTAGATACACCACTTTTTGCCGGTCCTGTGATGCTCCTTATGGAGGATCCTGTACATCGGAGGGTCCCTCATGTTCATGTTGGGAGAGGCCATATCGATCTTGGCTCGCAACAAGGCTTCCCCTTCCTTGAACTTGCCGTCCCGCATGTCTCGGAAGAGTCGGAGGTTCTCCTCGGGGGTCTGTTCACGGTTTGGAGAGTTTGTGCCGGGGGTATTGATATTGCCGCGGTTGATGCGGATCTGGTCGGGGGTTTGGAGATCCACATAAGCCTCTCCCTGGTTGATGAGATACTCGGCCCACTCGTAACTGAGGGAGGGAGGGTAGGTCGGTGTGGAGGGATGGGGAGTATTACAGCTGGTCGAAATAGGACGATGCGAAGAAGAGGTTGTCGTCCCAGTCGAACCTACGAGGCAAAACCTGCAGAGGTTCGATCCCTGGCAGGGACTTTACCCTAGCCACTTGACGTCCTCCTGGATGCTCCTCACATACTCATCACTCTCAGCACTGGGGTTGGTATCATCGAACCTATAGCCGACCTGATTTGTATCTTCCTAAGGGCAACCTAAGATACCTCAAGTGGCAAGTACCACCATACTGCTTGGCCAGCCCAAAGTTAAGGCAAATGCTCTTAGCGTGTCCAATATGCAGATATCCGTTGGGCTCAGGAGGGAATCGAGTAACGATCTTCTTACCATGGCACCTGATTCGGACCTAATCTGTATCCTGCCAACTTGAACCTAAGATACCTTCCTCCGGGAGCCAGGTCCTGGTCGATCGCAGTTTGAATGAAGTTCTTCCCTGTGGACTCTGTCGTAGACATCAAAACCGACCGAATACGCCGAAGTAGTATGGCTGAGTAAAAACCAAATATATACGACGAGATCTGACGACAGACCGTTGAGGAAATGCAAGTAAAAGCAAGTGGAGCAAGAATTGAGTGCTTACCCGTATGGTGAGGAGCATCCATGCCTCGAGGTCGTGTAGCAGGGGTGGCCTCTCTGAGCAGTAAGGGTGGTCCGGTCCAACAGCCGCCGACCTTCCTGGCTCGGCCTTTCATACCTCTCGATGTGGTCAACACGGGAGTGTTGTGGAATCCTACAGGGCGTATCCAAGCAGGTTGGACCTAAGATATGCTAGTGCGCAGCCGGAAGATTCCCCACTCCCTCAGATCCCCTAAGGTCTGACAAGGCGACCTTCTTACGGCACCTGGAGGGGGCTGATGAGTTCTTCCGAAGGAGTGTTGCGGCCCATCCAGTGTTGGTACGACAGAGTCTCCATAGACTGCAGCAAGGGCATGGGGTGCCAACGGTAGGGCCCAGGGGAAGGGGGGGGCTGCTGCTGATGGGAGTCAAATAGGTCGCCTTCTGTGGCCGGTCCAATGCTGGCAAGTCTAGTCTGGTGAACGGCTTGTTGTTCGGTCGACAGGTAGGGCTTCTCCTACCACTCCTTCGACACATCTTCAGGTCGCTAGAGCCTCTAAGACTCCTGGTCGGACCAGACAGCTGTTCACATTCGACTTGGGCAGAGATGAGCACATTAGAGAGGGTAAGGGTAGGCCCCTAAGGATAGTCGATTTACCAGGGTAGGCCCACGGTCGAGCTGGGGGGGAGGAAGAGTGGCTCAGGTTGGGGTTTGCTAAGGGAATCGACGCTGACCAGAAGGCAGAATGGAGGGCCCTTGTGGGGGAATATATGGAGAGGGCTGACAATCTACGTTTAGTCGTAATCATCGTACCACTCCTCCTTCACTTCGTAACAGATACTAGCCTGACAGGTGTCATTGATAGACGTCATTGAAGGGGTTAAGTCGACCGATGAGTATCTGTGGAAGCTGACGGTTAGATCGATGGAGAACCGTAGTATTATGGAGGAAGGGCCGCCGCCACCGAGGTACTAATAGGAACATCTACCGTAGGAATATAAAATCTAGGTTGATGGTGGTCCTCACCAAAGTGGACAGAGTGCTTCCCACCACCCTTCACGAGGAGGTAGCCTCCATCTTATCGCGGATAGAGTACTGGCAGCAAGAATACGATGTAGTACCCCCTGGCCCCTCAACAGTAACGATCTTGTCCTTGCGGGCCTCAGCTTACCTTCTGGCCCTACGTACACTGTGTGAGCGCACAAGACGGGCACGGTATGTCCGAACTTCGGGCGGCTTTGGTAGAGGCTATGGATAAACGATGTTGGAAAAAACAAAAGATTCCTGGCAGGTCGAAATTGATGCCACCATGATATGTCGTCGTCATCGTCGTTTCTGCAATTTTCTATTGTTGTATTGAGTCGTCTGCGCAGTAAGGGTGTAGTTTGTTTCTACTCCGGATATGTCAATACGATCAGAAAATGAGTCGGCAGGTGGTGTAGGTGGTGTGTCACCATACAGGACCCTCCTAAAGTATGCTAGAGAGTATACCCATTCGAAGGATGGTCAGAGTAAACACCCCATTGGGCTCATGATGTGCGGTTTGAATGCTGGCCTCATGCAGTCTTTAATATTCAATCCATATGGTAATAAAGAGTCTATACTCTAGTCCTAATGGCTCTACTGCCCTCTCACCCCACGACTAGTGTAGATGCTGATAGTGCTCACGTGTACCCTCTCCCTTTTATAGTTGTATTCCGTCTTTCCTCAGATAGAGCACTCTATCTCACCATAAAGCACAGCAAGGATACCTCGGGGTACCATAGGAGCTTCCTGGACCGACGTAATTGGCCCCAACGACCAGGGCAGTATTTTGAGGGCGTCGGCCCGGCGGTGCTCCAGAAGGCTGTCAGCTTTGGACTATACTTTCCTATGGAGGAATTGGTATCACCCTCTTCGTTGCGATCTAATACCACATCTTTTTCAGTTTTTATCCTCCCCCCTGGTCGAGAAAGCTGGAGGGGCCTGGCTCGCCGGCACACTAGCAGGTCTCGCGAATGGCATCTTCACGACGCCGTTCAACGCTGTGAAGTTCTCAATATGGCGGACTGCTCCTCAAGCCTACTCCAATCCAGCTACGGCAGTCACTATCCTCAAAGGTGTCTTCCCTTCCTCATCAATAGGGGTGGTACTTCTTATGGTCAGAGATAAGAGCGACCGAAGGCTTTCGAGGATTATTCCGTGGATGTGTACCCACAGTGTATCGGGATGTTACCTTTTGCCTCACCTATGCGACGATGAGGTACTAGTAGTAGTAGTAGTAGTAGTAGTAGTAGTAGTAGTAGTAGTGATGGTAGTACTACTACTGATAATGGTCATCAGGCACGTCCGTTCCAACGATCCGCAAGCCGGGGGTTTCCTGGGCAACATGATTAGCGCTATAGTTGCTACGGCGCTCAGCTCTCCCTTCAATTGGGTTCGACTGCAGGAGTACTCCCATGTAGGCCTCCACTCCCTCCGGTCCATCATCTGCTTTTTGCTCAGCCGGAAGTGTCTCGACGGACCTCGCAATGGTTGAGGATTCTCTTTGAGTCTGAAGGCTTGATCGGCGCTGGTCCGAGCCTCGGTAATGGCTTCATGGCTTCGTCCAAGGAGCTCTGCAGACGGCTGGGGTAGTACTAGAGGGTTTGGGATGGTCATTTTTCGTACCACTCCTCCCGCAAATCTCCCATTACTTCCATTGGAGGGGAGTATCGATTCGGTTGAGAATTTCATCGGACGGCTCTGTTTTCATTTCCACTTTGAAATCATCGTCCGACGTCCATTTCGAGTGTGTCGATATAGATTACCTCGTTGGTTCTTCGAGTAACCTCTTCCACGTCCTATGAGTATCAATCGCTATTTCACACTTAGCTGTTCTGATGCTCTTTTTGACATTTTTGTTGGTAATCTCCACCTCCTCAGATCCCTCATGTTGACGTGTCGATTCGGTTGGGGGTCCCTCAGGCTCGGCCTAGGGTGGGCTATGAGTTCCCAAATTTACGGTATAGGCCGCAAGGCTATGCATCGTTATTACCATAATCATCCTTCTATGACCCATTGAGCTGCATTATAGTAAATTCCTTTATTCACCTCGTAATTTCTAGTACTACTACTCCTCTTGTTAGCGGAGCGAAGCGATTCATGTTGTACATATTTCTCACTACTGTTTCCCCTCTTGTGCCTGTTCAGATCCCTATTGTCGACTCTTCGTATCGGATGGGGATCAATTCGGGTGGGGCTTGGGATGGGTTTTGGCTCACAGATGTATGCCCTCTGTCGGCGGGGTATATCCTATCACGATCAGCGTCATCATACATCAGCAGCAACCTGATCGTCATCTTGAGGAGTCGATTCCTTGTACGATACGATAATTCAACGGTTGTTGTGGTAGTAATATAAACTGAATTATTTGAGCTCCACCTGTCCATTTCCTATTCGTTCCTACGTATCATTAACTCGCAGTAGTGAGTGTCGTTTCCTCAGACGTAAAGGGTGTTGTGTATTCGGAGGATATCTTATGGAGTTTAGTAGCCCTATGGATGTCGGAGGTACCAAGAGAGCATCGGAGGTCTTTGCTGCAGAGGAGGGCTCGTGACATGGAGGATCCCTATGCACCTAGGTAGAGTATCCCTTAGTCGAAGATAGGAAACAGCTCTCTTAGTCCACCATCATCACCCTTCAGCAGGATACCCACCGATGAATTAATACTAATGATAGCAGCCCAGATGTCTGTGAGTCTGCCTCACCTTCTCCCTCTCTCTCACCGAGCCTGTTCAGGGTTTCGTTTTAGTACCCGAAGCATCATCCTCCCATTCAAGGCTCCTGCTCATGCCAAATATGGACCTCCAGGTGACCCTCATCACCACCATTTAGTCGATGGCATTTTAAGTGTTCTCTGTCAGCATATGGCAGATGCCGTGACGAGGTTCAACATGAGCGAGTTCTGTTGGTCTCTGTGTTTTCACCCGACCTTCCTATCACGACTTTTCTACGAGGTAATATCTTGAGGTTGACCTTGAAAGATACGAATGAGGTCGTTTGTGATACCATCAGGGATTCCTCCCGATATGCACCGACATAGGTGGAGGGGACGATGCTAGCCATGCCACCCCATTGTATCTTCTTCTGCCCAAACTCCATCGGCAGCGCTCCGTCATAAGGCACTTACCCATAGACTTACACATACACAAGAAAGTGCGGAAGAAGGCGGGACAGTAGGGCCCCCAATTTCGTGGCGCGCGGTCATAACCATCCATCATCAGATTCGAGCTCTCCTTCGACACTGACTTCGATGCCGTGGTAGAGCGTTGTCATCGTCAACACGGTATAGCCTGGCTGTACCCTCCTATAGTGAACTCTCTTAGTGAGGCAGTTATCGCTATCTTGACATATGTCGATCGACTTCAGAAGCGATACACCAGCATCCAGAGGGTCTTGGTAGTAGTCCCAAGAGGCACAGCGGAGGTCGCCCTGTGCCCTCCTCTGACTGCTCCTCGACATCCTCTTCATCTACCACCGATAAGGTAGGGGTACACTCTGTTGAGCTGAGGAGGGCCGATACCAAGGAGCTGGTCGCGGGGGAGTTAGGATGCCTTGTAGGGAAATGGTAATGATAGGGCATCATATCGGATGCATATGGTATCATAGTGGACCTGTTTTGTATCTTTTTTCAAGTCGACCTTTGATATTTGTGTGTTGTATTCACGTCTCACAGACGATCACTAGAATACTTCTGAAATGAACCTACTTCGTATCTTCCCATGGCGACCTCAAGATACGCCTTCAGTTACACCTCCCTCACCGGGTTCTACGACTCTGATTGCCCCGGTTCGGGTTCGGTCCAGATGTGTGCCCTTGGGGCTACCTCGCCAACGAAGGCTTGGCCCAGATGTGGGACATAGGGATGGATATGCTGTAGGTCGCTGTGTTATGATGATACGGAAGAGGTAGACTCGCTTGGTAGATATAAACGGGATTTGGGAGCCAACAGTGTTCCTCGTGAGGACTTCATTCGAATATTCCGACAACTTCGAGATGAAAGATCTCCATCAGACCTGGCCTGTCGTTCAGGAAGGAACTGTCGTGAGATCATTGATGTCTACCTCTACACTAAAAGGGAGGAGGAGGAGGACTAGAGTTGTACATTACTAACACCATACCATTACCAGTACCTTTTCTTTTGGTCTAATAAGGTTGAGCTGCTATCTGTCTTGATTAGTGTCTTCTCTGTCACCCCTACTATCGGTAGTAGAGGTAGGCTCCTGTGGTTTACACCCGTCCCAGTAGAGGCAATTGCTTGCATCACTCTACAGGTCTGCTACTGACCTTTTCCGGATGGTATGGCCCTGGATCCATTGTGAATACTGTGTTGCGTTATAAGTATGAGCCCATGATCATCTGTCAGTATTGAGATGGCCACTGGTAGTAGTAGTAGCAGTATGGTAGAGGGTTTCTCCTCCACCGAGGAGGCCGCTACTGGCAGTAGAGCCGCTGGTGAGGTGGACATCAAGACCACCGACTTGGTCGCCATCGTCCTCGACCTCAACCCTTGGGTCTGGTCCAGTTACTCCCTCGCCTCGTTTAAGGTGGAGGCACCTCCTAGTGAGAAGGCCATGCAGGAGAAGGCGGCAGGGGCGGTGACCCTCGAGGCCCTTTTCTCGGCCCT
Source organism: Perkinsus marinus ATCC 50983 (assembly GCF_000006405.1). Classification (NCBI taxonomy): domain Eukaryota; phylum Perkinsozoa; order Perkinsida; family Perkinsidae; genus Perkinsus; species Perkinsus marinus. Next base: position 39,992 of record NW_003206145.1, on the reverse strand, counting down.
CCTCCTCACAGTAGGAGCTATCAGTGCAGCCAGCACCAGTGGTGACTCCCTGGGAGTCTGCATCGTAGGAGTGTCACCGACTAAAGCGAAGATCCTCCTGAAAGGATCGTGGCCAGAGATGGACCGGACAGCCCTATGGGAGGCCATGGTGGGCTTCATAAAGGCCTCAGTGAAGGAGAGGTCAAGGCCGTCGACGACGACGACCTCCTCGTCCCTGATAGCCGCCGGCCTCTCTCTAGCCCTGTGCTACCTCAACAAGCATCTCACCATCCCGGGTAGGGCACGGTGTTGTATCGTCGAGGCCGTCAGCGTCTATGGGGAGGCGAACTATGCCTCCGAAGCAGTGCCCCTTGCCAACTGTGGATGGGCTGCCCAGGACCTTCGGGTCCCCATCGACCTCTGTACGGTGTGCCCTGGAAGGACGCCTCAAAGCAGCAGCCCCAGCAACGACCGCTCCTCCTCCTCATCATCGAATGCATCGCCGACCTCGGCTACCCTATTGGTACAGCTATGCGAGGCCACTAGGGGCGTTCATATCCCCTCTAAACGTTGCAGTACAGTGGGAGGCCTTTTCCAGTCGCTCATGTTCCACTTCTCCGTGCCGAGCCTGGGGGAGAGAGAGGTCCTCAAGACCAGGCCCAGCGCTAGGCTACTGGACATGGGCTCACTGTGTGCCTGTCATGGCCTGCCGGTCGATCGAGGTTACGTCTGCAGTGTTTGTCTATGCATCTACTGTAACGATTCCAGTGGGGTGTGCCGGAAGTGCGGTGCTCGCTTCAAGAGGACTGCGACGAGTGAGCTGCCCTTGGCTGAGCAGCCCTTCGAGAGGCCCTCGGGTCGGGGAACCTCATCGCATCAACCACCGCATCTCCGACATATGACATTTACTACCATTAAAAAGCAGGAGAACGGAACTCCTACGTGAACTCTATCTGTCGCCCTAGTGGAGTTGATTTGTATCCGGGCCAAGAGGCAGGCTTTGAATCTTCAACATGTCGACCGACGGCACCAAGTCCGACACCCTCCTCATCACAGGCTTGCCCAGGACCGTCGACGAACAGCAGATTCGGCTGGTCTTCGGAGGGATGGGCCTATTGCATGTCCGACTTGACCGGGACTCGGAGACCCAGAAGCCCACTGGGTACTACTGACTGCTGTAGTCCTCCACACATCCTCCTGTACTTTCCAGGTATGCATTCATACGGTTCGCATCACCCGGCTTGGCAGCAGAGGCCCTCGAGAAGCGAGGAGGGTCCTCTAACAACGAGGGCTGGCAAGTGACCATGAGCGCTCGCCCTGACACTGTTGGGGTTATCACTGAGGGTGCCTGTATCGACAAGTCCTATCAAGTTTACATCGGCAACCTCTTCCCTACGATAGACTCTGACAAACTGTATCGACAAGCATGTCTTTCGCCGGTCTACCCTTCTCCTCCTCAGAACTGAAGTATTCAAGGGCAAGTACGAGGGTGTCCGAGTAGGCAGGGTCATTCGGACACCTCCAGACGACCAAGGCCACACTGAATCCTTGGGCTACGGCTTTGTATGCTCAGCGTCACTACGCCACGAAATGACTGGCTCCATCAGGTGGCCTTCGACTCATCAGCGCACAGCTACTCCTGTCTAGAAGAGGTGGAGGCCGTTATGAAGAAGTCGGCGAAGGATCGGAAACCCGCGGACCTCGGGTAGGTCGAACCGACCTAGCACCTCCGATGATGACGACCTCTTCGACAGGTGTATATTTCCTGAGCCTTTGGGCCCTTCAAATAGCCTCGTCATCCGACCAGTGTATCAGCCAGGGGACTTGGAAGACACTGAGATGGGTAAGTGGTGGCAAGCTTCGATAGGCTGTTGGCCTCAGTCTGTGGCCTCAGGGGAGTTGATCCTACAGGCTACCAGCATCCATATAGCTGGCGTGCGCCCTGAAGCCCGAGAGTCTCTCCGTCAACTCTTCTCGAGGTTCGGCAAACTTGACCCCGACAGGTCGGTACCTCTCGCTCATAGTGTACACGTGACTTGTTGTTCTCTGTTAGAGAGGTCTTCGTGTCCCCTCGGGGCCTCTGGGCCAGGGTCACCTTCTTGGACCACGTTAACGCTTTGGGTGCTCTCTCCCACTTACAGGGTACGCTACCGCCGTCCTACTACTATCTCTCCATCCGCTGCCTCTAGGCGTACCCTTCAACGACAAGCCTTTGGAGCTCACTTGGCACATATTCAGGCGGAGACCGGGGGTTGATGATAATGCTGACAACTTTGACTCGGCCTTGCGCCGGGCGGGGACATTTGGAATTCGAGATACCGAGAAGTACAGTATCAACGGCGCTCCTTTCGATGAACTATGGCTGCTATTTCAGCCGAAGCGCCGAGTTTTACGAGTCGATGAAGCCACAGAAGAGGATGAGGAAAGAAGATACTCCCTCCGAGCAGGAGGAGCCTTCAGCCGGCACCCGCGCTGAGTGGTTACGAAAGACTGTAGCGATGCTCGAGCCCAGCGAGTCGGCTTCCACCGGTGGTGAGGCCACGTCGAATATAGAGGAGGCCGATACAACCATCACTGCTACGGTACCGGAGAAGGATGAAGACAGTGATGCTGTCAGCGAGCATCCGAGTGACGTCTCTGATGATGATGGATACTGAGGGATGGTTTCTAGCAACCTCTGTGTCGTCTTGGGTCGATAGTATGGGAGGCCGTCGATCAATTGTCCTCATACGGGGTGATCGAGAAGCGGAGGTCATTTTCCTCGACATTTTTACGCTGTAAACATTTTGGGCCTCTCGTGATCTTTCGGCGCACGTGAATACACCCCTCCACATATTCTGAGAATATTCGGTTTTTCGGCTCGTGCACAGTCCCCTCAACGAGTACCATATTGCGGCTCAGGGAGGTATGCTCTCATGCTCTTTAGGCCCGGCCTAACTGTTCGTAGTTGATCAGAAGTCGAAAAGTGGTAAAGAATTTTGTCCACGTTGTTACCATACACGTGTTGGAATCACCCCCCCCCAGAATAGCAACTTTCACTGGGGAAGTATATCTAATCTCGCGCTTAATTTGATGCTCTACATCAGAAAAAGAAGGAACCTACGCAATGGTATCGAGGCCCTTGTTTCGTCAGTACCGCCGTTTGTATCGCTACCCCCAGGCAAAGTCCAGATGATTCAGAGGGACATCGATCTCGTCCTCTATTCCGGTCGATTCTCGATCCGTGTGGCCTGCAGGCTGATCGGGAGACGCGTATGGTTCTCGGCGGGATGGTTTCTGGGTGCTTATTCGACATCCTTATTCGCTGGAGCTGCTCACATCCAGGCTCATGGTAGAAAATATGTCAACATAGGTCATACACTCAGAGAACAGTCTGCTCAGTAAATCTTTCGCTGCGGCGAATGATTCGCCGCGAATCCGTATCTTCGACTTGATATATACCCTACTTGGTTCCGCCCAGAGCACTGCCTAGGTCGGTGCATCTGACGCCTCTCTACTCGGCTTGAGAGGTTGGGTCAGATTGTTGTCGGCAGATACCGGTGGTTTCGATATTAGATATTTCTACGCTACCTTATCCGAGATGCCCGAAGAATGGTCGACGGTCTCATTTCCTCATGCCTCTGACGGTCAGAGTCAGACTCTGACCCCAGGACTGACGACGTGGCTGCACTCGAGCTCTTAGCTGCATGCTTGCCTGTAATACGGTCACTGTATCTATGGTTATTCCGAAAATGTCCTTTTCCGACGAATTGGTTATTTTCTCCGACAATTCATCCCGCGTCCGTGCTCTGAGTCGCTGTTACTCGTTTACGTCGGGCGTAGACGGGGCGTAGTACGTCCGGTGGCGCCCAGATTCAGAGGAGTCCAGCACTTGTGCTGTCGTCCTAATCATTCTGCTCCTTGATAGAACCAGTTCATCTGCCTGGAAAACACAGCATTCTGTTAGATTCTAACAGTCGTGGTATTCCCACACCGTGTCGATAGGTCGGTATCAATGGACTCTCCTTTCCGACTTCTGGAGAACGGGGTTTCTTCTTCGAACGCAATTCCCGAGTCCGAACGGTGCTGATAGACCGGTATGATATTGACATTCTCAAGAGCTCGCATCAATTCATCAACGGTAAGCTTCGGCCTAACGAGTCTCCGGCTGAGTTCCTCACTGATCTACAACGCTTGATAGTCTCATCGAGACCATCAGGACCTGATGATCAGGTATCGATCTCGACTCAACTGTTGGGTCGAGCCCTACTTGGGTACACCTCGCCGGGGTGTACAAGGCGGATACCAAGATGCGTAGCACGTTCTTCTAAAAAATGAAATATTTTGCAGGTCTTTCGTCATTTTTCCTCTCGAGTAGAAGACGGTTTGACATTCACGATTCGGATATAACCAATCCACAAGAGCGTTTGTCGGTTGCGTATCGACTCGACATCCGTGCCCTGGTCTATGGATTGTTGGCTGATGGTTGCATGAGTCAAGGCTTTTGCGACTCTCTGATTCGCTTTCCTACTGCATTGCCAGCTGACGAACAAGTTTTACATGCATTGGAGGGTTCAACAGCGATCAGCTTAGCCGATTCTCATACAGCGCTGCATCTCATTCAACATATACAGCGAACAACTGATGCTGACGTGCTCCACAGTATTTTATCTGAATCGTCGGACCGGACCGACTCGGACGAGAGCGCCGATGCGGCAGTTATACATGATCAGCGCATTTCCCAAGTGCATGCTCAGCATCGATCCATTACTCGTTCACATCTTCTGCGGTCCCGTGGGGCTACTCCACCATAATCACCCGCTCGAGTGTTTTCTGTGTCGCCGGTCTCATCGTGTGGTGCATCTTCTAGCTCCTTGTCCACCGCAAGTTCTTCGACTACTGGATCTGAATTGGCTAACTTCATGACCGATTGTGTATGCATTCGTCGCAAGACTTGCGACGCAAGTGAGACTCAGCGACTCATTATGTGTACAGCCAGCAGCCGTTGACAGATCTGGTTAACAATCCCATGAACCTTTATCACCAGCCAGTGAATCCTCTTCTGGTGAATCCTTCGATGACGACGGATATGTCGAAAATGATACGCAACTGCGGGAACTCGTTCACAGTGGAAATTTTGCCTGTAACCCACCTGCTTTTGGATTGGTAGATAATATATATAGTAGCGATTCTGCTGAAGATGCTCCTGCGCTACCTATCGAGCACAACAAGGGTCGTCTTAACCTGTTTTGCTGATTCGAGACGGATCGTCCGTCCTACGACTACCACAGATTGCACTACTCCCGGTCATATTCTGCTAAATGCCGAGTTGGGGTTGCTCAAGCACCGTTCTCGACCACTGTCGCATGGAGCTCGATCGGCCCACTTCTTGCAGACTATAGCATCTCGAAACGGCACTCATGCCATCCCTAACCTCTACCCTGAAGGAATGCTCTTCAGCTCTCTGTTTTGGCACTCTCGACTAGCTTCTATTACTGGAGCTTTACCTGCTCCATTGTGGACACTTGCTACGTCTCGGATCATCAAAGCTACAGTGGCTTCCGCGGAAGATCACCTTCGCACGAGGCTTATGGACGGTAGTCTTCTTAGCGGCAATGACAGTCGCTACTTGGAGCTGACGTTTGTTGCTATAGTATAGCAGCTATACTCAATCATGGCTTATCGGTCGGTGATACTCGTGCTATTCTTCGGCAAGGAGTGGAAGGATTTGCATCTGGGAGAGCCACGGCGAGGTCACCGGGTGACCGTCACCCTGCCGCGTCAGGGAGTAGTCGTTCTCGCCTACTTGGGACGGCGACGTCTGTCTCGGTAACAGTGGGCCGCTGCTTCACAAATCGTACGCTCTCACATTGGGGCGAGCCTTCGTGGTGCATCGTCTTCTTGGGCGTTCACACCCCTCAGTCTACGGAGCTCGTTTGCTTGACTCACTTCCCCGTTGTTTAAAGCGTGAGTTAGCGAGATCGTAGTCAGAATTTTATCAACACTCACGTTGAATACATATTCACGTATAATGTAACGTGACATGGGACGACCACACGACCGAACATGCTACGTTGATATGTTTTAACATCAGACGAAATGTGAAATTGTGTTTCGCGAACGGAGCGTTAAGAAAGTCAATGCAACGAAACTGCGAGCTCCAATTCGAGATTGAGGTTTATCGATCTTACTCACTACATGACACTGTCACGTACATATAGACTCTGGTTACCATTAACCAGAGTCTATTAACCAGAGAATTATGCAGACAAAAAGACAAGTAGACAAGATTCTTGTCACAAGAAGGCAAGTAGACAAGATCCTGTATTGCAAGTTAGAGTAAAGTTAGGTAAATAAGACAAGGTAAAAGACAGTTATTATTGAAGTAAGTTTCCATTGGCTTGTGGTCCTTACTGGCTTTACCATCCCCACGTGAGGTACTATCGTCGTAACCCAAGGCTTGATGGGTTGATCATTTTCTATCAATTGGTGTCATCGACTAGTTGCGTCTGACGATCCTTTCTTTCTTGGAATTGCTTAGTACTCGGTCGATGTCAATAATCAGTTGCTTTTCTACAGACTCTGTAGTACAGAACGATCAGAATAAGGGCCCAACCCCTGTAATTTCTCGGCGCATGTAAATTTCAGACACGCTTGAGCCATTTTGGAGTCTTCGGGGAGCTCTTCATAATTGTAAGATGCTGCTGCATCATTGTCGCTGTCCCAATCGCCCGTAGAGCACAAGATGTCTCTCTAGGCTGAAGGATTCCTGCAGCTGAGCTTATAATGAAGATAGTCTTCGTCGGCTAAGTATGAACAGGTAGCCTCGGAAGGCATTCTCGTGCAATGATATCCAGTGTAGTGTTATCTCAATGGGCAAATCACTAACATAATGGCAGTTGAATCATATCCATATTCTCCCTGTTCCCTGATTTATAATGATACGAGAAAGATCGTAGGAAGGAAGTTCTTCACGTTGTGTTTGTCGAGGTCTTACTTGTTTCGACTAGGGCAGTAGGGAATGCTGACAACACAACGTCACAATAGCATAGCTGACAATCATTGTCTCGGGGATTACTATGGCTGATGCGAATAGTATAGATAATCAATGTACGCCCCTTTGTAGTGGTGACGGCTGTAGGTGCTATGACTGATAATAAATGTACAAAGAGAAGGGAATGATAACATTTATTCGGACGTTTTCGATAATCGATAATAGACAAATTGTGAATATTCGTCATCATAATCATGCCTTCAGCTCACAGCAAGAGAACCAGCCATCGTCATGAACGCTGGCGGCTATGATAGACCCACCGAGGCCCTCAGGGTCTGGGCCAGCATCGTAGTAGTTGTAGTGGCGATAACTAAGGCATCCACTAAACACGAGAGAGACGTCATAAACCTCACCATTCAAGGCCAAGGATGGACAGCTCTTTAGCTGTTTCAGAGTTCAACTCCACCGACTGTATGGACTCGTTCAGTGCAAATAACCGTTGGGTAGCTGAGTCCCTCCTCGGTACTCGTGACCCTAAGAAGAGTTAATGCCAGGAGATTTTGGGCCAGTCCGGATCTCACCAGAATCAGAAGTCTTCCGTTTACTCACCACATCTGCTCGACCAAGACATACCAACTGAAGGGCTTCTGACATTCTCGCCAAAACCTGTACTAGATCAATATTCCTATTCCTGCCCCCAGTAGGAAGCTCACCTTAGGCATGGTGTAGAGGTAATATCCTCTATTGAAGCCTAAGTGCTCTCTTACTATGTTGTTGAAACCACCCATTCCCGTGGGGTCCGATGACGATAAGAAGGTCTGATAAAACTCAGCGATAGTAACAGCGAGGCAAATTCCAACAGACTCACCTCCACAATGCTGTTGACAAGTGAGTCCACCCCCTGTGAGCCAGGCACCGTGGTGACCACGTTATTGCCATCGGTAGACAGCGTACTGTTATCTAGCATCGAGACAAATGCCTTAGCAGCAGGGTGAAGAGGGCCCCTACCTCCTCCGGCTCCGGGTAATGATTGTGGCGACTCGGACGTGATGGACTCCTCTTGACCTTGCTGTTGCTGCTTGTGCTCCAACTGCTTCTTTAGACGTGCTATGTCGGAGGCAGCTCGAGCGAGTCTCGAGTAGATGATGTGATAGTAGCGTAAAAGGGAGTATCTATAGACTAATACCCACTCTAAAGGGAACATCTTTTACTGAGTCTGTGTGAGGAACACCGGTCGGCTATTTGACTGTTCTTGTCCCTTCAATGTAGTAACATCATCGAAGATCTTAGTCCCATTACTCGGACGAGAACTCTTGAGCTCAGCGGAGGCTGGTAGGAAAGGTTGTAGAATCTGAAGAGGCCAAATAGGCATCTTTTCATTGGTCTTTAACTACCTTTTCGAGAGTATGCAGGGCCACATCAATCGATATACCATCAACGGGCTCCTCGGCCCATCTCCCTTCAACCTTACCTTTCACCAATTTCAATGCCAATTCATGAATCTAGATAGAAGCTCCTTTCCATGATGACCACAAGCAACGACCTCACCTCAGCGTTAGGCATGCACAACAGGACAGGAGGCCCCTGTGCTGTAGGTTCCGCCCCATTGGCGACCCCATCCTGTAGGAGGCTCTGGAAGGTAGCAGCGTTACCGATAATAGCGATGGGGTAGCGACCACTGTCGCTCTTCGACAACCATTCAGGCCTAGGCAACAGGACTAAGCGTTACGTTAATCTCCAATTCATTTCAGAGAGAATCGATGTGACCACCCAACTGCGTGAATGGAGTACGCTGGTGGCAAGTCGTATACTTTGAGATGTACCCGGCATTGCTCGAATAAACGAGTACAGCGCAAGCTGATGTCTGCTACCCCCAGGATGCCCACTCCCTCTCCTCCTCTACGATACCCAGAGGGCTATCACTCTGTCGTAGATCTGTAAGGAAGGCTCGGCTGGTGGAGTTCTTCGAGCCTGCATCACTACAATGTTGACCACGATGATGATCATATCATAATCCCTACAGTGTCCTCGGAAATAATAGCTCCTGTGATCGAGGCCCGGGAGGTAGCTCCTCTTGTCCACCTTCAACCACGCCTTAGAGGCGGCGGCCACGAGGCCACTCGTTGGTGATGTCAACGAGGCCTCAGTCTCCTTCAGACGTGTTACCTGAGATGATGGTATTTCCGTCATCGACTGGATCAGCATGACTACCAGTAAAGGGAGAGTCTTCATAGGATGTAGGAGGAGTTCGTCCGCCATCTTTTGCCCAATCGCCGTAGAAGTATAACTAACATCACCTTAACCCGGCACTCCGTAGAGCTACCACCCCACCTGTTAATGATCTGCTCGAGATGCTGACTGGTGATGTCATGTGGCATCTTCAGCTCGTAGGCCTCCCTCTCCCCCTCAGCCATTTCCTCGAGCTTCTTCTGGAGCTCCTCCAGCCGACGGACCTAATGATGGCTGCGAACAAGCATTAGTGGGAGCATCATCCCGTACCGTTAGGGAGACGCATTTGACGGTGAAGGTGGTGGCGTACTTGTGGTCCTCATTGTTGAAGAGAGCCTCTTCGCTGTGGTTCCGACGGAAGTACTTGAAGTCCTGAGCCTCCTCAGTGCCTGATTAACTCGTGATGTGACGGAGGTGTGGTATGACCTCACCAAGTGACACCCCCATCCACGTGTTGTTGATGATGCCTGGGGGAGTCCTAAGCAGCCGTTCTCGACACACCGCCGCCTCCGCACTCTCTCCAGGGAAGGACCTAAGACCAACAGCAAAGTGACAGCTGACCATGTCCACACCCAGATGCTACAGATGATTCAGATAGCTCCGACAACCCTCCGCCTTAGGGGCCTCCTTCATAACCTAGAGTCGAGCAATATGTCGAGGAAGGAGGGGATGAGAAGCGACGTACCTCCCGTTGCTTGGCTGCCTCTCGTTTCAGTAGAGCCCCATTGATAAGATCTACGAGATGCCTATTGCAGACTTCAACAACAGCATGGTCCAGCTCCCGTAGTCGATTCAACAGTACTGTTCCTGGACGATAAGAAAATACGTAAACATGAAACGCTTCGCTCCGCTAATGACTCATCATTACGTTCTTGTTCCGTATATATATCGAAAATCGCATCATACTTCTGTTGTGCTTCCGCACCGGACGGACTGTTCCCTCCCTCCTCTTCATCGATCGAGGGTACCGTAGTACAGCTTTTGAGGTGGCTGAGGATACGCCTGAAGGGCTTATTATGGTAGCAGCAGAGAGATACCCACTCCTACCCCAAAAAGGTGGATACAGTAGAGACCTCGAAACCTCCTGCCAACCATATGGATATCGTCTTGTATCTGATGATGATGATGCCCCGAAAACAGGCGTTATGGTCGCCCTACAGCTCATGTGCCAGAGTAGGTGGTAGTAGGGCCGCAAGCATCTCCAAGGCAACCCTCTCCCGTCCTCCCATGGTCGACTTCTCCGCCAACCTCTGTGCTGCTGAGGGCATGCTAGCTGCAGTAGCTAGTAGTGCGGAGCTGGCCCCTCTCTTTCGAGACCCCTGTCGACCACGCTTGCTACCATGCTCTAATGAGTCCTTCTCAGAGGATGATGATGATGACGATACCCCACCACCGCGTCTCGTCGTCGTCGTTTCCGCCTAAGACCACCAACACATGTCTACCTATCGACAACTCTCCTCCCCTACCTTCACCATGCGGCTTCTTGTTCTACGAGTTGATCGCCGCTTCGGTACGGCATCATCATCCGATGCTTCCGATGTGGACGGCAGCACAGCGGCGGCCGCCTGAAGAGGGAATATATGAATA
>NW_003206145.1:22495-29124 GCF_000006405.1 Perkinsus marinus ATCC 50983 | reverse complement strand
GTCGTAGCAGCAGCTGTGGGCTGGGGTGGTGATGGTGATGATGACGGCGATCGAGGCCGTGTCCGCTTAGACATGCCTGAGGGAGCATGCCTTATAAAGCTACGTACAGTGGTCCTCCTACTGGCGATGACTTCCAGCAGCTCATCGTATTTCTCTGGGCTATCGGCAAATCTGAATGAGACACATTGAGAGGAGGCAGACCCGCACAGGTTCGATCCCTGCACGGGTCAATTTCTTACAGGCATTTGGCTTGATCGAGATATTGCTTCATTTCTTCCACCTTGAGCCTAACCTTAGCCCCCGATGTACTGATAGTAGCCGTACTGGCGGCAGCGCTAGCAGGCCGACTCTGTGGTATAGGAGACGACGCCGATGTAGGGGAGGCGACGGCGGCCTCTATCACCGCCGAGGGGGCGGCAGCCTGACTTGCCTCTGGGGCTGCTGGCAAAGGGGTAGGAGTAGGAGTAGGGGGACTACCCTCGTGGAAAGACATAAACGGCTGAGAGGATGGACGAGTGGTCGCCTATCGGCCAACACAATAACGACAGCGACAGTAACAACAACTATGAACATGGTACGAGAGTAGCGATAACTAATATAACGAAAATGGCAAGTCTGCTGCTTCGCTCCGCCCCATTTTCCTCTTCATTTCGTATGGGCTCTTGCCGAACACCAGCAAGGAATTCCGAGGAGTTAAAATCTGTATGTAGATGGGCATGATTCAACCCAAGAGAGGATGCTTACCCCGACACGAGGCTGCGACCTTATCAGCAGTACCATCTGGGAGGCTACTCTCACAAGGCGGAGGGTCGGCCGACCACCGGGGGTCGATCATCGCGCTGAGGAGGCCGATGTCATACCCTGAGCGGAGCGATGTTGGGATGTAGTTGGAATCAGGGGCCTCACCGATGGAGCAGTAGCAGATCTTCACCAACTCTGAAGTGAAGTCAGTCAATCGACGACACTCTACATGATCGTTGATACATCGGCCGAGGTTACATGTGGATATCTGGGCAAATGGGAAGGCTCCCAACCGCAAACGTCTCCATCCCGAAGGTCTCGCGATCAATTCCCGCACCCTACCTCTCCGCATGTACCACACAGCTTCTCGGCTACACAGGAGTACTGCTGATCGTCCCGAAGAGCCTCATACCTGTCGGCACCCACCATCGACAGCGGCAGCAGGGGGAACTCCCTCCTCACCCTGCCTCAGGGCCTCCTGAGAGGGCTGCTTCGATCAATGGTGGAGAGAACACCAACGCCTCCAATAGAGCCACTGGCTCGGAGAGTTCCGGACACTTATCAAGACAGGGAGCCGGGTCCCATACCGAAGATGCCTCTATGATGGGAAGAAGGAGGGGAAGATGAAGCATGGCTAACAGATGAGGCCGGGCCCACTCGGTAACTCGAGATGATAGGTGATAAGGAAAGGATGGTAGTAATAATGGTATACAATGGGATACAGCAATCACTAGGATGATACACGACGACAAGACGATCAACGCTTTCCTGCGGAATGGCGAGTGTGACAATCAGTTGGTAGGAGACGTTTGCTCGATTCCACCTGAAAGTGGGTAATCGAAAGATCCCTGGTTCGACCCCCGCAACAGCTCACTTTAATGTCCATCAGCGGTGGTCCCTTGGGAGGGAAGGTCCCTATTGATTCTTCAGGAGGCTGCATCAAGTCATCCGGTAACTGTCCGCTCACCCACAGTGGCTCTCCATCAAAACACAGACGATCGAAGAGGTTCCCCTCAGCATAGCTGTGTAGTACCCCTCGAGCGTTGCGGACGCTCCCTGTCACTAACCCTGAAGAGAGATGAGGTTGGACGGGAGAGGCGGATGACTACCAGTAGATGGGTCGGCTATGGACAGCTCGCAGCTGCCTCCTGTATCACCAGCGATGCTGATAGAGATCCCTCCTTCCCATCGCAGCAAACAGTGCTTAGACGAGCCACTCATAGGCCGACACACCTGATGAGATCCCAGGTTCGATCCCAGCACCTGGCATTTTCTTACGAGTTTCGGCAACTGCGTAATCCTAGCTGTGACAGCCTTGCTGGACGGTCGTTTACTGCTTCGCTCCGCTATAATATTATCATTGGCACTACTAAGGAAATCGATGTAGTGATGGCCGGTCAAGTTGAGAGCTATCCCGGCAGTCCTATGGCGCAGTGATGGAGGCAAGAGGGACACACCATATCTGAAGTAGAGCAGGTCCCTGGTTCGAACCCCACGCCCGACACTCACTGCATGGTCCCTCTCTGAGTCCACTGTCCACCACCCTTCTCCTCCGTGACCAAGTAATGTGCATGGTTAGAGCTGACAGCTTCCCAGCATATCTCAGCAGCCTGACCTCCCCTCCCTCCTCGCCTCGGGATCACCGCCTTGCATTGACACGTGTCCCCGGCTATTATCACGGCTTTAGAGGACGCAGTGGCCGTCGCTAGGAAGGCATCGCTACTTTGAAGGGCACATAGGAGACGTTGGAGACTACCCACGATAGAAGCAGCGACCAGTTGTAACTGAAAATCAGAATCACCTACTCCAACAGTTGAGCAGCGGGCGAGATTAAACACCCCGGTTCAACCCGAGCATGCCGCATTTCTCCTACCGCTCGCGTCGAATCATGATTCACAATAGCAGTGCTCGCCCTTGGCATGTAGATACTCGATTGAACGAACATATACGACAACGCTGAGACATATAAGACAACATGAGCGACAGGTTAGACCAGTGCTCTCACCTAAGAGGGTCGACATTGCTTTATCCTCTCCCTCCGATGGCCCTCCTGCCCTTCCCACCACTGCCTCCTCAGAGTTGTGTAGCAGCGCCGTCTTCAATGCCGAATCGATACCAGCTACCCCGTAGGGCAAGGGCAGCTCTACCCAGCCTCCAGGAGAGCGTCTAATAGCGTGGACGCTGCCTCCACGAGGCATACCCAGATCCGGTATAGAGGGACAAGGGCGAGGACATACCACTGTGATGAGCTGTAGGGCACTGAGGAATTCCCTCACGAAGGTTAGACTCCCTCTAGCCTTGCCAGGGCCTCCACGTGTGTGCATTATGACAGACAGAGAGGCGGATGAGGCCTGGGGGTAGAGAGCCCAACAGGTATACCTCTCACAGTGCTCTTGTTCGTGATGCATGATCATCAACGACGGCAGGACCCCCTCGGGCCTCGGTCGGATGATATGCTCTACCATCTGCTTCCCTCGATACTGCACTAGCCCTGTACTGGACAGCCTCGAGGCCGCTCCCCCGTTGAGTGCAGGGGTCCACTTGTGCCACTCAGAGATGTCCAATAAGGCAGCCTCAATAAGGCCACTATTGGCAGTAGGGAGGGTAACCTCTCCCACTACTACACCACTACAGGTGCCTTGTTGCACTGCACTCAATACAGGTAGGAGCTCCATCACAGCCATGACCCACATGGCAAGGGTGAGGACGGCTAGGGGCGTCATGAAGGCTCCTGTGATCGATAGGACAAAGAGAAGGCTCGTAAGGATAGCTAGAGCAATGGATAAAGGGATGGAGTAGAAGTCCACAAGGGTAGCCTCCGACCAAACTTTTGATAGAAAAACTGTTAAATTGGCATCCTCTGCGCCCCTCTTAACTTCTCTCCACAGTCTCAGGCCTTTATCTGTCGACCTGAAATGATGAACTATAGGACCCAGGTTCGATCCCCACACCCGACAACTTACACCACACACATGTCATTCCCCTGATATCCACACCGAACGAACCTCAGAAGCCCCTCTATGCCCTTAGCAGGCTCCTTAGGCAAGTACCGCGTATAGTCTTCGGACAGTAGACCCCCACCCGTGTGCTCAGCCGCCTTCTTAGCCACCGGCTCTACCCCACTGGGCTCAACCTCACGTCGTGCCTCCTCGATCTTGCTAGGAGTGGGTTCAACACTAGAATGCTTAGGGGAAGTTTCCAAAGGAGTGGTAGGGACAGTAGCCCTATCTGCCGCCTCTTGACACCACGACATCCATTGTCTGGTCTCACCTTCGCTACCACCAGATACAATGATCTGCCGACGGGTCTCTCGGGGCATCTGAGGAGCAAAGTCTATAATTTCGTGGCGCGTGACGGAACTATATGGTACCACTATAAAGGCATGTTCCCGTCCCTTATGGGCTCCACACCACTGCACTACCGCACCTCTCATCGATATGCTATCCTTCGGCCTCAGTTCCCTCGAGTCACGATAATAGCTCAACACTGACCCCGACAGGAGGAAGTACCTACACAGTGGGGGGACACTCCAGCGCTGCCTCGATAACCGTGTCACCACGATCTGTCCAAACGCTGCTAATCTAAGTTCTGTCACTGAGGATCGAGTTTGAATTTTTTATCCGCAGTGAAATGATAGTACGAATCTCTTTTTCCGTTCGTAGACCATCAAATTTGTATTCTTTCGGATGATACCAAGACGGTCAGCGGCTGAGCTCAACCCTCTCCTACCAAGCCGAGAATACAAATATCTATGCGACTATGTACAGATCAACTACATGAATTAGGGAATCGCCATCCCCGCGCCCAGAGGTTACCTCTCATTCCAACTTGTATTAATGATACCATCTCCCAGCTTAAACAACGATCCAGCCCTTAACACATCCCGTCCTGCCTTCCTAATCGATTTAGCGCTCGCCCCGTTGATCGATATGTCGATATTATTAACACTAGCACTCACACTCGTCCGCGCTGGATCTACGGGTGATGCGGAGACCATGAGCAGACCAGTGGTATCCTTATTTGACATTCGGCTGGCAGTACGCGACCTCCCCCCAGGGCTATTCTGTGAGGCATCCCCATCCACCTCTGGGGTATCCTCACCCTCCGCCACTTCACTTATGTCGGAATCGTCTGGGACCTCCACCCCTTCCTCGATTCTCTTGTCCCGCCAGAATTTCCTTAACCTCCTCTGGACCTTATCTTCCATCAATCTAATATCGTCCATGGTCAACCCTGCCCATTCATCAGCCCAACACACACACTTTCGATGATACCTAGCAAGGTTAGACATACCCCAATTACTGTATCGGCGGCCTACTTGAAGAGGGTAGTCTTAGTAGCCTTCACAATGAAGCTTTCTACCCTATTCTGCATCATGAACCCCGGGTTGCAAGTAACATGGATAACCTAAAGCCCGGTAGTAGTAGTAGGGGAGGAGGGCTAACGACAGGCCCACCTTATAGCACGTCATGATGGGCCGGGTAGTCTCCATCCAGTCCGGCCCCAATGGTCCTATACCGAGCTAGCGAGGGGAGGAATATACACTCACTACAACAACCCTATAGACATTACCTTTTCGCTATGCCACTTGGAGGGATCCTCCTCAGGGTTGTAGTCCTTACTAGATATATGATCGTTGACGATATCAATAAAATCGATTTTCCGTTTAGCTAGGTCAGTGTCTGATTTGAACACCCCTCAGACCCCCTCCGAGCCTCTGTGAGTACCATCCATTTTCAGCGCGTTATCATCAGTACAGTTGCCTTCGATATGCATACTGTCGATTTCCATGGAGAACTCGCTGAGCATAGGACAGGAGTAGACAGTGCGGCATCGAGGGAAGGCGTTCCAACTCTTCTCATCGAATACCAGCCAATCAGGATTGACCAACGAGGTGACCCAAGAGGGTAAATACGGTGCTATAGAAATACGCTTATGGGTGAATTGACCCTGGGTCTCTCCTGAGAGAGTATAACATCATAACCCACTGCACTAAATCATTGCTATTAACCCAACACCCTCCTAACTACCATCATCATATGGCTCATTAGTGACCACTTCCACACCGGCCCCTCCAGTAGTGTCCTCCAGACTAGACTTGGCCACCATATACAGCTGAGCCACATGGTACTGCTCTACCTCCATTGGAAGAACTATTCTATACTCTTGAACTCTCGGCATCCCCAGGCTTTACCCCTCACCCTCGGGGCTGCAATTATTACACTAAAAAGAGTAACTACCGAAAAGAATCTTAGGTCGAAGGCATTAAGATACAAACAAGGCCCAAATATTTGCCACCCGCACTCTACACTCAAGCAAGACTACAAGAAACCGGCGTATGATCGGAAAGTGTCACAACTGTGGGACAGTAATTTCCACCGATTTCAGTACGTTAGCCAACGAAAGCCACCCCATCCCTATAGATACACGAGGAAGGCCCCCACGAGGCAGCACCGACAACACCTTACAGATACGCAATAATGGAACTAGAAACTAATACAACAGTCGGGGGGCGACGAGTCGCTCACAAATTGGTCTCAGTGTAGAGGGCCACCATCGTGAAGGCTCTAGAGGGGGTCTAATCGTCATCCTCATCATCGGAAAAAGTAACGTGAGTTTTCTTAGCTTCCAACTTAGCCATCTCCTCCTCATCTTTGAAGAACGCTCCATATATAGGATGCACCTTCTTCTTGCTGGCCTTGAACCCTCCAGTTTGGTTAGCCAACTTGGCGAGTCCTTCAGACACCTACCAGCAGAGAAGCACCTTCCTATAAGCTCGTGAGAGGAGGCTTTGGTATTACCGGCTGTCCACAACGTTCGAGGAGGCCCTTAAAGTCGAAGCGAACTGCTTCTCTTCATCAGCGTTAAAGATAGTCACAGCATTACCA
>NW_003206145.1:19514-22395 GCF_000006405.1 Perkinsus marinus ATCC 50983 | reverse complement strand
GCGATGGGAGATACCCAAAGATATCCGTGACACTAGGTAGGAAGCCCATATCCAGCATCCTATCAGCCTCATCAAGGACAGCATAGTGGACGTTAGATAAGTCCAAAGAGCCGTCCTGGAGGAGATCCAAGACTCGCCCGGGAGTACCAACAACGATCCTAGGGTGCTCAGCCTTCAACTGTTTCTGCTGCTCCCATTTAGGCGTACCACCGTAAAGGCAGATCGAAGGAAGCTTCTGCTTCTTCTTATCAACATCCACGATGACCTCATGGATTTGTCTGGCGAGCTCCCTAGTAGGGGAGAGTACCATCATCATACTATCATCGCCCTTCTGCATCGCCTTCGACATGAAAGGCAACGCAAAGCCGAGAGTCTTACCGCTACCCGTCTCGGCAACACCAATGACATCTAGACCAGAGAGGAGGAGGGGCCAGCACGCTGCTTGGATGGCTGATGGGGTCGCGAACTTGTCCTTAAGATAAGCCCTTAAGGACTTCCGAAGACCTGACTCGTCGAATGTCCGTGCGAGAGGTACCTCAGTGGGGTCTGATAGACCTGAGATGTGGATAACGAGTGGTACACCTATTCCATGTCCAGTTACCAGCAACCTCTATCTTGGAGTCTCCATAGATGACTTCAGGAGGGCTAGGCTTGACGCCAGCATCAACAGTTCTCTTCCTTGATACAGCTTCCGGCATTTTGGATATATAACGTAAAGGGTGGCTAAGAGAGGATAGACCGGAGATGTGGTAAGGTAACTACACGCCTAACGTAGTCTCGGCTATTAGCCTCAACCGACCAAGCTTGCGAAGATATTAGTGCGGCCAGGGGAGGCCTATTGTCAAGGTCTAAGCTTCCAACAGTACGTCGCCGAGTTATGACTTACTGGGCGAGCGCTAAATCAGTCCAGAATTTGTCAAACCAAGGAGAAGTCGAAATCTCCTCTCATAGCACACTGAGATTTGCCCTGTTATCATCTACTCTATCACGCCTGAGCTGGGCCATCCTCATTTAAAGCAGCCGCCACCTTAATCGTGTATAAGGGTGCTGCACTGTAGAGGTAGCCACGACGATAATAACAATCGATTACCAGGGCGCAGCGAGATCGTCACAATGCGTGTATTGCGCGGACTATAGAGGCTAGCAGCAGCTGTTTTTGGTTATCGGGTATGCCCATTACGAACCATCTAGGCCACAAGGTCCTCTCTCCGATTACGGATAAGGAGGAGTTTGAAAAGGCATGCAAGAAGAACATCTATCATATGCTTATGTAGGATACTACCTATTTCACATCCGTCTTTATATGCACATGGTCAACTACTTATGGGAAATTATGGTTGATTTTGTATACCCAAAATCGTGTAGATACAAACTCACGAGCTCAGTTGAGGAGACGCTTTCCTCAGGTACTCAGCTCTGCAGGGGATATGCCAGGCCATCGCGCAGATGGGTATCTTCGATGCATATCTTTACGTTATGGCTGGGGACTCCAATAAAGCTGTCGGATGGGCTGAGTCCATCTCTGGGTTGAGCCAAGTCTCTGTTGCCATACCAGCAGGCATACTGGTCGATAAGTAAAATTAGGGGGGTGCCTCCTCTAGAGGCGAATTCCCACGATGATAGGTTCTCTCGAGCCCTGATATGTCGATGGTGTGGTTGGTTCTCCTTGCTCATGGTCGTGTTATCAATATGTGGTATATACTACGACAATGTAAGTAGCCATGGTATTACTCATCGTCTACCTTTTTCTTTCAGATGATAGTCATATGCTTCGCCCTAGCTGTGGCTGGTGGCTACTTCGCAACACAGAACTGCGCGACCTACTCCCTTTTCGCAGACTCCATCCCTCAGGGTCACCGTGCTAAGTGGCTAACGCGAGCATCAGTGGTGAATCAGTTGGCCTCGGGAATCGGACCATTCATCGGTCTATTCCTGTTCGTATACTTCGGTAATGAGTGGCGACTAAGTGTGCTGCACACTGTGCTCATCATTGGTTTTCTCGGATTCATCCCTGCCAATTTTTTCCTCTTTGGATGGACTGATGTAACCCATGAGGATGGTCTCGGTGGCAACGCAGGCCGATCAGGTGAGTCTAATGACCTCCTTTCAGGCTGTGATAGGAAATCGTCTCTCAGGGGCGCATGTATATCGTAAGACAACATCAGAGTGGACTTGGACAATACCCTATCTGATGTGTGCGAATGACTTCATCACATGTATAGGCGCCGGGATGACTGTGAAGTTCTTCCCACTATTCTTCAAAAACGACTATAACTTCTCGCCGACTCAAGTGCAGCTCCTCTGGGCTTTCTATGGGCTCACCTTTGGTCTCTTCACATGGTTCTGTGATAAAGTAGCGAATCATGTCGGTAGAGTCCAAGCTGGAATCCTCTTCTCTACTCTTGGGGTTATATGCCTCTTCTGTCTAGCATGGGTCCGCTGGTTGCCCGCCGTTGTTTTTACCTTCTTACTCAGAGGGGCGGTCCAGAATGCGATATACCCGGTTGATCGATCGATCATTATGGACTTCGTACCATCTCACCAAAGGGGGAGGTGGAACGCCTTGGAGTCGCTATCGTCGATGACCTGGTCGGGGTCTGCAGTGATAGGAGGGTACCTGATGGACAACCATGATTATCGATATACCTTCGTTGTGACGGCTTATATTTATCTGGTGGCCTTGTTGATGCGGTTGCCGCTGCTGAAATTGGTAGTAGAGAGGGAGGTCGCGGGTTCGATCCCTGGTGAGCGCATTTTGTTTTCTTCAGGTCCCTAAGGAGGAGAAGTTCACGTTCACGGAGAGTCTACTGAGTGTTCCAGAAAGCAATGCTAGTATGGATGAGGAGAGGATGAAAGTTATGGCGAGCCCACGAACGCCAAA
>NW_003206145.1:17752-19414 GCF_000006405.1 Perkinsus marinus ATCC 50983 | reverse complement strand
TTCGGCTGTGTTGGAGGATGGATGGTATCATTTACTCTTCTGTTTGCTTTATTAAGGAAGTGGTTTACGCTGAAGTCATCGAGTGTATGTGTCAGGCATCCACACCGAGTGGTAGTGGGGTTCCTACTGTTGTCGACAGTGCTATGTCTTCGGCAGCATCTCGAAGGGTCGCTGAATGTGTATATGCAAAGATAGATGAGTTGAGGATGATAGTAGAGGGCAAGGGGGCTGAGGAAGATGTGGAGTTGCTCACTGAGGTAGGGAGGATCATCTCGTGTGGCGTGGATACTCTCGACAGGTTATATGTCTTGTCACGACAGCAATGACAGCTTGCTCGAATGAAGTAGCGGCGTCAGATGGCGAGGGTCAGCTCGATAAACTCGTGGACCAGGAGTTTATGGTTGCTGCGTTGGATGCTACGATAGCGCGGCATCCTCGGTGTTCACTGTTGGCGAACGCAGTCCTCGAGCTGAGTAGGGCATTGGGCCAACTGGGGGGGAAGGGAGTTATTGCTGATGCCCTGGTATGCGAGAAGGAAGCTGTGGAGAAGTGTCTGGCAGGAGAGGGAGGGAGGTCTATGGGGTAGGAGGTCTCTGGTTCGAATCCCACAGATGTCGTTTTTACCACGAATATCTTGTATCAGGTGTCGACCTCAAATAGCCGAGATAGTCCTATCACTCGAAGACAACGACAAGGTTGGTGTCATTGTAGCATCGCTCCGCTCATTACTGCGTATCAGGAAGTGTCGAGGCTAGCAGTGGAGTCCCCAGCTGCAGAGGCTTATCTATCTAGATGGCGTTTGTCTAGGGGCATGAAGTTGGATCTGGGAGGGACCATAGCTGTACCGAGGAGTGTGGAGGAAGGCGGTGATGATACATGTCTTATCGAGAGTGTATAGTGAGGCCTAGTTGACATATGGTCTCAGGTCGTTCGGGAGTTTCTCTACCATCAACATCATCGTCTCTGCTGCCTATTGCTGCCTCTACCACCCCGTCGACTGGGGCTATGCTAGGAGACGACTCCTTAGACTCACCAGAGTTCTTTCAAGCTGGTTCGCATCACGATACGTCTCGGTCACCGACGGGAAGGGCGCCGACACCTGAATGGCCAGGCCCCGTCCCGAGCGATTGGATGGACTCTGAGGGTACGCCAGGTGGTTGGCCTGTGGTAGAGGGGCAGGGAGGCAACAACAACAACAGCAGTAGCGGCGTCGGTGGGTTAGTGGAGTGGCCGTCTGGGCAGGATGAGGATGGGGGTTGGGTAACCTCACCTACTGTTAGTGACACCAAGTGGGTGGGGGCATCGACTCCTGTGGGGTGGCCGGATGAGGGGGATGCCCAGTTGGGTAGCCGAGATGAAGGTAAGGGGGGGATATGTACATGCTCAACTACATGTGTTGTTGACAATTGTGAAGAAATTTTATTGGTTTCTGTACACTCGTACCCGAATTCGTGTGTAAAGTTGTATAATTAGTGAGGAAGTCTACTGAGGAAAATGAAAATATTTTCCAACATTGTTGTGCAGATTCTGGGGAGGGTAGGAGCATGAACGAGTCAATAGACTTGGTGGACGCTGATGTTAGCGAAGCTCGAGTGTCTCTGATAATGATAGTCAAAATTGATGATATTGTTCGTAATTTCTGTTACTTTAACGAGCTGTTGA
>NW_003206145.1:10238-17652 GCF_000006405.1 Perkinsus marinus ATCC 50983 | reverse complement strand
AAATTCACACAAGACTCGGGGGTAGGAAACTAACGATGATTTTTAGCGGAATTACTTTATTGGTAGATGACCATATGCATATTCTCCCACACTGGCCATAGGATGTATATCAGGTTGAAGCCTGCGCGAGGAAGCTCCGTGATGACGCCCCTGAGCTGGCTCCTCACTGTCTGTCGAACTCCATGTGGGCCCTAGCCAATACGGCCTATGGTGATGCGGCACTATGGGAGGAGTTGGCGGAGTGCTGTGTGAAGCAAGTGACGACGTTCTGTATTCACGACTATGCTAATGTGTTGACGGCATTGGCGAAGAAGTCGAGGGACTTGCCTACATTGAAGGACTCCTTCACGAGGATTGCAGCTATGCTTTTTGTAAGATGTTGCTAGCTCCCTTGACGAGATGCTATTATTCAGGTGATGAGAGTGGACGATGAGAACTGTAGTTGTGGTAAAGTAACCAAGTATGACTTGGGACGTCTGAGATGGTCCTTTAGGGAGGCCGGTAATAAGCAGCGCTGGTGTCACAGGAGGTCGTTAGGTGGACGATGGCAGGTATGAACAACTCACCAGCATGGTTTGAAGGTGTTTCTACTGCTCCTGCTATCCATGATGCCTCCCTATCACCTATGCTAGTCTTGGATGGTGTTATTGAGGTGGACCCTCAGCCATGTACGCTGTCACTTCCTCGGTTATATCTGTCGCAGTATGTCACTGTGTGTAGGTACGGGGCATTGCCCTCATCTGGTGTCGAGGATGCCTATGGGAGGAGGCGATGCTGCTGCTGTTGGTATAGGCTCTTTTACAAGAATGCCATCACAGGACACGTCCAGTGGTGGTGGCAATAAATCTGTCTTAGACGATGTGATACCGGGCAGCATGGCTCATCTGGAAGACCCCAGTAGGCGGTGGGGGCTCTGAGGGGCCATCGTGATACTCTTGATTGTAGGTCGATACCTGACTGGGCTATCTGATTGGCAACAACAAATGTTGGGGATGAATGCTAGCACGAGTGATGCGGCTTTCGGAGGCTCGGTTGATCCTAGTAGTCCGAAGGGTAGCTCTTATGATCAAGGAGATGGCAGTGCTGCAGTGCCTGTGTCGGTGAAGAACACATTCCTGAATGTAGGGAGCTTTCTATAGTAGTACTACTAGTTGTGGTGATGGCTCATTGTCAGTTCGAAGATCAAGCGAACATGCTAGCAGCAGCGGGAAGGCCAAAGTCGATCTAATCATTGCCATACTGGGAATGACAGTGGACGACGTACTAGTCTTCTTATTCTCGCTTTCCTACATACGCCCTAAAGTTAACATTCATCGTACTAAACATTGTCGTTGCCCAGTTTTCGCTCTTTACCACACCATTTGAGTACTAACTCCCTGGATTGAAATCAAGGATGGTCATCGTAGAGCCTCTTATCGCGTTGTATTCTTCCTGAAGGCTCACTGGCTGCTATCCTTATATATTGGTAATCTTGTAAGCTTGTGGACCATCTATCTCTACTGCTACTATCAGCCGATTCCAGTCAGCTATGCTGTTGTGTTAACATTAATATACAGACTTGTTGTGTGTGGTGGACTGTCGAGTGAGCCATCGTATCTCCTTCCGTGGTTGATGCCACGATAGGGAGACAGCATTGTGTCGGCGCGTCTTGTTCGTTTAGGGAGCTCGGGATGTCCTCCCTGTTATTTAGGATGTTGGCTAAGGAGGAGTAGCGTTGGATTCATACTTGGAGTAGAAGTACTCCGGGGGTGGCGAAGTCTGTGTTGATAAAATCATTCACACCGCTTTGGTAGTTTCCTTGCCCGCGCATATGCCGGGCGCATGGGACCGAGTACGCATGATCCGTATTCGTCATGGTTTCCTCATGGTACAGTACTCCCTTCGCTGACTGCTGATTCGATGAGTTTCTACCCTTCTTCTGTCTACTGTTTGTCTTGTCAATCCATCTATGCTTGTTAAACGTGTGCATGAATGATTGTTGTGATCGTTGGCAGAGATGTTGTTATACGTAAAATCTTACGCCTTAGGCGTATGTGTTGAAGGCTTCTGACAATGAGAGCGCCTATAGTTTTAGACTGCAATTGTATTCTTGCAGTAATATGTTACTTGATCAGGCCTACGAAAGAGGGCATCGTATCTTCTGAGGCGTACAGTTTACAACGCCTTGCAACATCCTCGGTATCCACCAGGATGCTAGCGGTCTTCTACCACTCATGAGGCTTCTCATCGTTGTGGACGGGATTATCAACTGTATTAGTTATCTTAGTATGGTGCATGAGTCGGCCGAGCGACCCCTCCCAGAGTCGACCATATCGGCCATAGAGTGAGGGGCACTGCTCCGCCCTGCGAGGACGTGAGGTGCCCTCCTTAGGGCCACGTTCCGGCTCTGTGCTGGTGATGGGGACGGCCACATCACACAGAAGGAGGCTACGATGCTGCTCAGGTGATCAGTGTGGTGGAGTATATTGAGCTGTCCCTGTCAGAGCTTGGGACAGACTCCTACTCAAAAGCAATGCGCTGAGTCTCGAGTCTACCGAATGCAGTCAGTCTGATGATTTCGTCTACCGTCTGAGTAGTGAATCTCCTAGTGGTTTCCACGACACGTACTCAGATCAGCACTATACCCCGGCATTACCCTTGGACCGCCTTATAGGAGCATTTCAAACACTAGATCCCTCGAGAACGGGTAGGCTGTTCGGTTAGAGGGTAAGCTGTACTAGGCTTAGGTGTGATGGCTGGTGATATATTGAAAGATCTTATTACTACTGTTGGTGAGAAGCTGAGCGAGGCTGAGGTAGGGCTCAGTGGAGGGGCCAGTCGATTGCATGGTAGGTTGAGGAAGTCTTTGAGGATATCAAGCTCGATAAAGACGGGAATGTCCACTATGTTGATTTGGTTAAGCTGTGAGATGACGATGGCTTCTCTGGACCTCGCTAGCTGAGCTCTATTATGGTTGGATTCAGATTGACGACCTCACCTGCAACTTCTTCACTGACTTGGAATGACAGTTCTCCATCAGGGAGTTCTTGAGGATCAATATCGTCGTCGATCCTCTACTTTTCATGGAGCCATGTGCAACTAGTGATACTTAAAACCTTTTCTCGTCAGTGTTAGTAGTGCCTCAATGTGAATGTATGGGAGAGTACACTATTTATAATACTATGGGTGTAAGCGGATCTCGAATGCGGCATAATCGTCGGTGTATAAAAACGGACGATGTGTTGCAAGTACGGGAGACAGGCAGTCCCTCGAAAGGCAGCGATACAGCGATCGTAGTGGATTATCGTAGCCGGCCTCCGCAGGCCGGGAAGGTCTCTCAAATAGTAAGAGTACAACTCCTCCTACTACTGTACTGCCCCTCCTTAGAGAGGGAGGGCCCACTCGAGCCGTCTAGCATCGATATCGACTGTTGCCACCGAACCTAGTGGCATCTGCGAGTGAGTAGTGATGGTGGAGGAGTTATGGTGATGACAGTGTGGCCGACTCAGGCGGGGGCCGACTGGGGCGGAGGCGATGGCTTTACGTAAAGTAATGGAGGTGCACGACTCCCACTTCCCAGGTCAGGGCTTGCTCATGCTCATCATCATCATCGTCGTCGTTAACAGCTTGTGTTGCAGCCAATGGATACATCCGGTATGTACCCTACCTGAGCAGTTCTATTGCAGATGCTACTATCATCAAGAGGCGGGCATCCAAGGGAACTGAGGTGGGGGTTCTTTCATGGGGTCATACCACTCCAAACGCAACTCGCGTCAGGCCTCCCAACCAAATGAGTGTACGAGCTCGAACCGGGAGGCTCGCTCTACGGTAGACGCGCCATGACAGTGTGCTGCTGATTGTTATCATCAGTATCTATTCTTCTTGTTGTTGTGTTCTCTCGAGCTGCCCGGCCTTTCGTGTCGCCCTCGTAATAATTAATACCTCTCACTATGTCCGAGGTGACTCCAACTCCGAGTCCAATGTGAGGCTGATAAGCTCAAGCTCTCTGGATAAGCTGTGAGTGACGCTCTTAGGTCTCCTAGTAGTAGTAAGAAGAAGAAGAAAACGACGGATGAGCTGCTACTGCAGCGAACGGAGGAGTTGCGCCTTCTGACACGTGAGTGGCGGCGGCCTTTGCTATTGCCATCTACGAATGGGTTTTATCCTCAGATGAAGCCGCTGAGCTGTTGGGTGAAAATAAGGAGTTGCGAGGAGAGATTGGACGACTGAGCGATGCACTGAGGTCTGCTGCTGTTGTTGCCATCATCATCATCATCATCACTGCTGATGTCTGCTGCCTTTAGAGAGGCGCTTGAGAACCCAACAGATGGTGCTGAAGAGGAGCTGCACGAGCGGACTCGGGAACAGAATGAGGTGTTGGACACGCAGGTATGGTCTGCTTATCGTCTACGAGGTTACTGATGTGCTCCGTAGAACCACCTGCTGAAGGAGGAGATATCCAAGCTACAAGTAAGCAGCTACCTCTGTTTGCTATGCTGGTGTCAAGGTTTCGCTCTAGAGTGCTGTGGGGCATCTAAAGAAGCAATATCAGGAGACCAATAGTCGCTACAACGAGGCTGAGGCTAGGGCTCAAGAGGTGAGCAGCAGGAGGTGTGCGTTATTTAGTCTGTGAGTCTCTGATACCCAGCACTGAACGGAACAACGCGCATCGTCGGATGTGTTTCTCACAAGCTGATCTCCCCCTGTAGTTTGCACGACTACTGGCCCGCTCGGAGGAGCGTCGGTCCATTGTGGAGGGCAGACTGGAAGAGCTCTCTAGCGAGGCTCAGACAAGCGAGGAACGCCGAGCTCAGATTGAAAGAGATACTCACACTGACCGGTTGGGGTGATTATTGTTATCTGAGTGCAACAGATCGTCCTAGGCAACAACGTAAGAGCCTCGAAGACGCCTTGCAGAAGCATCGGGAGGAGTTGCGGCAGAGAAACAAAGTAGATTGGGTAATTCCGATGAGTGTAGGGATGCTGATGACAGGCGCTGCAAGAGGCAGAAAGTAGAGCTCGAGCAGCGGTCGAACGAATGCATACTCTAGAGCTCAATAGTGCAAAGCAACTCCATAGAGTCGGTTCATACTTGACTTTGGCAGCGTCTCTTGATGGCTCAGCTACTGCCTCTTAGCTCGAGGAGCGACTCGAAGACTCAACGTCCCAAATAGGTCAGCTGATGAGCGATTTGAATATCTCCCGCACTGAAGCTGATGAGGCTAATAAGACAGTCGTGAGTGGAGTGGATCTTCTATGGTAGAATAACTATCGATCATTGGACTCCTTGTAGAAATCCCTCGAGAAACGACGGGCCGACACTCAGTTCCGACTAGATGACTGTAAGGCTGAGCTGATGGAGGTTCGTGACCAGCTCGCGGACTTGCAAGCAGCGAGGGATCGGGCGGGTCTACAGGTGGCAACGCTCTCATCTGATTAAAAATGGCTATTCATATTCTGTTCGTCGCTCTCCAGGAGCAAGTGCTGAGTGAAAAGCTCGAGCATGAGGTTAAAACGAGGAGCGCAGAGGTTGCTCAGCTGAAGCGAGATGCTGCCGAGTCTTTGGCGTCAGAAAGGGAAGTGTGGCGCCGAAAGTGACTTGGGGCTGCAGTCGGTCGTTGGTGTAGTTTGCACGAGTATTTTCAGATGTGGAGAACTGGAGGGTAAAGTGGAGGTAGCAGATGAGCTCGCGGCCAGTCTCCGAGTAATAACTACGTAGCTGCCATCATTCGTATGATGTGGTTGATAAACACTGGATGACTTCCTTGCAGGCTCGAATCTGCACCCTGGAGGAGGAGGTATCATCATTACGCAAGGCTAATAATATATTAGATCGAGAGATAGATCGTGAAAGGGAGCTTCGAAATAAAGAGGTGAGTCAAGTCGCCCGACATCGGAAGCCGTAGCAGGCTGCTGCCTGTCCTCAGTCGGAGGAGCTGCAATCGTCGCGGTTAGCCCTGGTGTCAGAGAACGACGAGTTGGACAGACGAATACGTGCATTGCTAGATGAGCTCAGCATCGCCCGGACTGCGTTGAAGACCCAGTGAGCTCTCGGTCCCCTTGCCCACCGTGAAATGACGTCTTAGGGAAGAGATGACGGCAGCACGAGCCGTTGACATAACACAAGAGGCTGAAGGTCTTGTCAAGCGCTGTGCGAAGGCTGAAGAGGAAGTAGTGGTTATGAGGAAGGAAGTCCAAGTGAGCTGCTGATAGTATCAGTAGAAGGGTAGAAGAGATGGAGCCGTTAGGCTTTACGGATGGAGAACAGCCGACTTGTGGAACAGTTGGAGAAGGAGGTCACTCACCATCGTAATGCAGTTGATAAGAAGGACCAGGAGCTCCTGACGGCCGCGCATCAAAATGAGGCTGAAGTAAGTCTTCTTCCTTCTTCGACGATGATAAGTATGTCGACATTGGGACTCGAACTTGAGTCACCTGGATGAGAGCCAGGTATCCTAACCAACTAGACTATATCGGAGATGTTCGAGTGGTTTTGTGTATCATGATCCATGTAGTGTCATACTATACGTCGTTTGTATAGCTTGCCGCTCGGCGAAATGAGGCCGAGAAACTTCGCAAGCAGTTGGAAGGTTTGAAAAAAGATTGGGTTGAACGGGAGGATGGTCTCAAACGGAAGATGCAGGAGAAAATTGAGGTATGGGCATGAGGTAACTCTCACGCACCGTCTGTGTTGATGTCAGCACCTCGAGGGGCAGGCTTCACGATGGCGGATTTCTAGTGAATCGTTTAGGCGGAAGAACCAAGAGTTGGTTCGTGCTACTCTAGTGAGTGCTACTTCAGTGGTTTATATCCTCGTTCGAGAGAATTTATGATACCCTTCACTGTCCCGTGTCAGATGAACGGACTCGAACTGGAAGTTTAGTATGATCGCCGACATGTTATGATTGGTCCATTATCTACTCACTGTGTTTGGTTTCAAAGTGGGCAGGTCGGAACACGAGCGGCCGTGAAAGAACGCCTCGATGAGTATTCCACACTGCCAGGCTGAGGATCTCGGCTTCGAACATTGCCGTGCCTACTCATCTCCATATCATGTCGCCAATCACGATTAGGACACTACGAACATGATATGCAAAGGAGTGTACCACTGATCCGTAACTCACCTGCTTAACGTGAATAGCGGTGGAATACTCTCTGTGAAAAACGCAACATTCGCGATGTGAAATGATATTCCCCGATGGGAATGATGCGATCGTATACCACTCAGTGCGTGGGTTACAATATATGTTTCGGAATCTGAATCACATTAGTCACTGTAGGCGTTACGAGCCCCGATTTCCTTTAACCGGGATGAATAATAATTTCGCAGATTTCGTGAAAAAAATTATACTTTTGCGTTTCACGTATCATGTGTAAAACATTTCAAGTGTTCTTTCAGATGCGTTTCCCCATGAAGTGAGTTGTGAAATGTTTT
>NW_003206145.1:1745-10138 GCF_000006405.1 Perkinsus marinus ATCC 50983 | reverse complement strand
TCCCGGAGGATCGGCTTGCTGCCCTCGTTCACAAAGGCTATGGCTGTCCCCAGATTACCAGCTCTACCCGTTCCTGAAGAGAAGACCTCCTCCATCTCGAGCAGGGGTAATACTGTAACCATCTTACTGCCGATACGGTGGACGTAATCATCAATGTTATTAGGAAGATCGTAGTTGATAACGAGGTTAACGTGGCTAATATCCAAGCCTCTTGCAGCGACATCAGTAGCCACAAGAATGGGCAACTCTCCCTAACATACAATTATTCATCCTCTCGTCTTGCCGAAACTCATACGCTCTTAAAGGCCTTCAAAGCTTCCTCCCGCTCCCACTGCGATCGATCACCATGAATAGATGTTGCGGGATACCTATCCTTATCATACCCCCTTCCAACGAGTGTCTTGGCACTCACCTATCTCTTCTGAGCATATTTTCAATCTCATCTGCTTTACGTTTGGTCTCCACAAAAACCTAACACGGATCAGCTTAGACGCCCTCCTATCCTTATCCATCATACCAGTGTCAACCCCTCTTCCGTTTGCTCTTCCAATACGCGGTACAAGTCCCTCAACTTGGAGTTTTCATCAACATACCTATACAATAGACCCAAAACTATAAGTACTAAATCCACCATCTAAAGTACCTCATGATCTGCTTGATGGAGCCGTGGGTCGATCCAACACGCCCGACTGAAATAACAACACTTGTCCATCAAAGCCTGTAAGGAGGAGGAGGAAATCACCAGTTAGGTAGATGTAGTCCTTGAGGAAGTCCCGGGCAAGCTGCTGAATCTCTCTAGGGAAAGTGGCCGAGAACATCGCACCTGAGGTGAAGGACTTTCTGATACAACGCATGAGTGCTGCTGCTGATCGATGATACTCTGTCTGCCATCCCTCGAGCTAGGCATGTCCTCCTGCTCCACAATACGCCTAATTTGAGGTTCAAAACCCATATCCAGCATTCTATCAGCCTCATCGAATATAAGCATCTTGATTTGGCACAGGGACACACGAAATCTACAAGGAGTAATATTGCAAATGATACCACCGTCCTCCTCCTTCTCCCTCACCTCTCCATAAGGTCGGACAGCCTACCAGGAGTCGCCACAAGAATATCACAACCCCTTTCCAGCTCACGCAGCTGCGTACGGACATCAGCACCACCGTACACAACAACAGGGCGGATACCTACACCAGCACTAAGAAGGGGAGTTGTTGAATCACCAATCTACCAGTATTAAAGCAGAACTTCCGAGCTTCCTCGTGGATCTGGGACGCTAGCTCTCTAGTAGGTGATAGGATCTATAGCAAGGAAAGAGTGCTCAGAAGTGTTGATCAATGATGACCCTCCTCACCAGTGTGATGGGATACGCCTTCCTACGCCCATAATCTCCACTAGACGTCGCATCCGGTGGGCCGTCAGCGAGCATATTATGAATAGCCGGTATAAGGTATGCACCTACACCTCAAGGCATTCTACTGAAGCGTACTGATAGTAGTAATACCAGTCTTGCCGCTACCAGTCTGGGCACACGACATGAGATCACGCCTAGTTGTAAGGGTTGGGATAGAGTACTTCTGCACAGGTGTAGGACGATCGAAGCCACACCTAGGAGTTGGTGATGATGATGATGATGCCTCCCCCTCTACCACCCTGGTCGTCACCTTTTAATATTCTCCACGATAGCCGCAGCGACCTCACCACCATCGTTGAACTGCTCCAACGGGGATATTTCAGCTGCCCCCGCACCGGAGACCTCCACAGGGATCTTATCGTACCTGACGACGACGTTCATGAACCCCACCTCCTACCCAATATGTGCCCTAGTACTGATCAAAGTTGATGCCAGCATGGACAGCATTCTCCTGATCAAAGAGTTCTCTCTCATCCTCATATGGTGGCCTCCGACCGTCCCGACGAGCCCAGGTCCCATCTCCTAACGCATCACTACTGACCGCTCCGCCCTCCTGCCCTTCAGGAACTTACCCTGTGGAGGAGGTTGGGACCAATCTAGCCTGTCGTTGGCGCCTCTAGAGTGACCACCGTAACTACAATATACTACTCCTTCCCCCCCAGCCCCTACCCTTCCTTATTACCTTGGCTTAGATCCGAATCCGAAACGTTCATGATCCCGAGGGGCAGCACCGAAACGAGAGGAGCCGCCTGATAGCAATAATAGCCTTGATGAGCCCGAGCCTTCCCACTTACCAAATCCCCCCTCATGTGATCGGTCTCTTCCTTTGCCGCCACCGAAGGTCCTAACACGAGGAGTATGGTAAGAAGGTCTACGAGCCGACCTATTACGAGTAGGAATCTCTGGGTGCACCAAATCTACCAGATGATGAGGAGGAGGAGGTCTGCCTACCAAAGGCTGAGTGACCGAATGCTTCTTCAATATGACGTGTGCCGTGCTAACAACAACAAGTATATCATGGGAATCCCTACTACTAGTACTAATAATAAGATCACTCACATGGGGAGCGGTGTCGACTTGGGCGGCGGCTTCGGCTTCCATTTGCCTACGTTTATGAGGAGGAACGTACCTAGGGAGTACGGTGGTGATAGTTGGTGCGCATGGTAGTAGTACTTAGCGGCAGCAGAGGGTTGGGGGTTCTTCGTGGAAGAACCGTTCAAAGCTGCTGTGGCATTGTTCGTAGTGTTACTAGAAGGTACGTGGTTCATGGATATAACTACAACAACGACAACGGAATTGTTCTATCAATACAGTTCAGGAGCGAGAGAATCTCGACCATTTCCGGACCTCATCTGAATCCAACCAGAGTGGAACATAAGATATTCCCTAGGGAACAACGCGTGCAATTGTAGCGATAAATTCGCTCCACAAAATGAGGAAAATATTTTTTTTCTCGTCGATCACATCGACGGAAGCATTGATTTCAGTACCGCCTGAAACTATACTGTCCCTAGAGGAACCCCTCCACTCTGCTGCTCCCTCCCCCGAGTCCCCAGCAGCCCTCGACGAAAATCGACAACAATACTCACTTCGCTCCGCTGATCAACATCTCGCCCGCCAAGCTGATCGATTAGCCATTAAATCGCTGCTGGTCTTCCTCCATCACCCCCTTCGGAGACTTCCAGCCAAGGTAGTGCCTGGGACGGATCTTCTGGGCTTAGTCCGTTACTCTATGGCATTGTGGTAGCATTGAATGGTTCGGGCTCTCCTGTGTGAGTGATACATAGTATCGTTCGACGTTGTGTAACGCTGTGTTGCGGTCCTATATCGTCGTGGTTGCCTTCACGTGGAGTACTCGTATAACTAGAGGCTGTGGTAGCTATAGAAGTGTTGTTGCCTTCTTTAGATGGTACGTGTGTCTGTGCTACGTGATTGCCTGAACTCAATCTTGAACGCCGAGAAGGCTGGTAAGAGGCAGGTCCTCGTCCGACCTTGCTCTAAGGTCATCGTCAAGTTCTTGCAGGTTATGCAAAAGAATGGTAATAAGGGTATTTGAGTCTAGATAGAATCTCCTCTACTGCCCGTCCTCTCTCGATTAATGCATGTTTCCTCAGGCTACATTGGCGACTTCGAGATCGTCGATGACCACCGTGCCGGCAAGATCATTGTCAACCTCAACGGTCGTATCAACAAGTGCGGTGTTATCTCCCCTCGCTTTGATATTGAGACCGGTGATATGGAACAGGTATTATTAGTTTACATAGAGTAATTTTTTAATTGCAGTTATCTTGTTCAGTTGGCTTCCGATCTGTTGCCTTCCCGCCAGTTCGGCCACGTTGTCCTCACTACTCCTTACGGTATCATGGACCACGAGGAGGCCCGTCGTAAGCATACTGGTGGCAAGGTCGTTGGCTTCTTCTTCTAAATCTATGGGTTATCATTAACCTTCGACGACGACGAAGAGAGGTCATACGCCACCGCTTGTGTAGCAGCCACTGACTCTCTCGGGTTTCGAAGGAGGTTTCTCCAGGAAGGCAGTGGCCATAGTGTTGTGTTATCTAGTATTGTAAGGGGTATGTAGGAAGTGTGAGGTGATCACCTCTTATGGAGGGTTGTGGTCGACGTTATATTATAGATGGAGTATTCATTGATTCTAATTGGACGAACTCGTGCCTGTATTCTCATGGAATGAACGCGGCCAAGAAAGCCTCGTCGTGGCTGTGTTTAAAGTGGGTGCAATAATATGCTGAATTGACACATTCCAAAATCATATCTCGATTTCGTCGAAGGATGGACATATTGAGGATCGTAGGCTGGATGGGTTGTTGTGTGGACCTCTCATGACGTGATGTCTAATGATACAAAACCACGTTTACGAATGATATTAAGGCTTTTTTCATGTCTTGAGAATTTCGAAGAGTCCGACAGTTTAAAAGTGCTGAAGAAAATTATGTGTTGCACTGGTGACCCGGGCTGGTGCTCGGTCAGGACTTCAAATCCTGGGGCGTCGGGAGGCGCAGGCGTTCGATTCGTCCTCCGGTGCGTTTTAAACAATAAAACGAAACCTTGCTGATTGAATATACTTCTTGGACATCTTGAACAATGTTAATTATTGGGCATCTTCATCACTAAGAGATGCCGTATGGTATCGATATGCAACATTAGCACGAAACGTTACTGATGGCTGATTAGAATGCCATGTTGCGATTGTCTCGAGTACGCTAGAAACTCGAGAGTGCATCGAAAGATTTGATGCTGCCCTTGTGACCCGGGTTGGTGTTCGGACAGGATATCAAATCCGGGGGTGTCAGAAGGCGTAGGCATCTGACTCGCCCTTCAAAGCGTTTTGGTCCGCAAGGCACGACTTGATCTATTAGATGAGCGGCTTTCGCGGAATAGACCAGACTAATTGTCGGCCGGATTGTGTAGTTTCAATAGGAGCTGATTCGACTGTCACAGTGACAGTGTCACCACTCTGGCGGTTTGATAGGTCGTCAGATTTGAGTATATGCAATTCGGCTGGTGTATGAGTCTGTTTCAACTGAAGTTGGATAATACAGTCATCGATGTGAGCTAGTCGAGAAGAGTCTGAGCACCTGCCTATGTCATCTCAAGTGATTTAGCCTCTATCGGTGACGTCCGTAATTGGAAATTTTTCAGCTGCCGTATTCCGTGACAACCAGGCCGACATTGTCATCTGTACTATGTATTGTTCGACTTCGGTCATTGGCTGTCGAAAACAAATGCTGCCGTTAAGTGTGACATTGTTCAACGACTATGTCCCGATCAATTACTCATGCATGTAGAAGCTACTCCTCGGGACTTGGCTGGTGTTTTTTCAACATGCAGGAGCAGGTTGCCAAATCTGGCTCGCAGTGCAGGTTAATTCTTACTGGCGGATTGTCCGACTATCACATCCCAACGATGAAGATAGTAGATGCTTCCATTGGCTTCGGCAATAGAGACGCTCTACATCTTGCCAATAGCCTTGAAGAACTATGAATGATGAATTCACGGATCATTACGGACCAAGGAACCTCAAGTACGTCCAATCCAACCACCTGAAGGTAGAATGTCGAGATGATCCGCGTTGGGAGACTTTCCTAAGGAGCACATCGGCGGCACCATGCTCATCGCGTCGTGCATGATCAGGAGGATCCGGCTTGTCTTTCCTGTCAGGAAATTCCTGATACGATGTAGAAAAGGAACGAAATATTAAAGGCTGTCATCAACAAGATGAGTGTGGAAAATAGGCAGATGGGCAACTAATGTGTGTTGGGAACGAGATGGAAACTTTGAGGAAATCTCGAGAAGCTCTTGTTGGTTTCTGTACGTTTCTACCCTATTCGTGTGTGAATTCGAAGTGGAAAAACTCCAGAGCTCAGCTCAGGCAACCAAACAATATTGCAACACTGCGCGATGGTGGGGGTACACTGTTGCTCGAGAATATGAACCGACTTGCGGAACCTCAGTTGTTGAGGTGAAATGGCGGATCCGCGGGACAGCCTCATTCTGGGAGAGGGCTGAGAACATTCAGATGACAGTCGGGGAGAAAAGGCTGCTGCTGATCGATGATACTCTGCCTGCCATCCCTCGAGCTGGGCATGTCCTCCTGCTCCACAATACGCCTAATTTGAGGTTCAAAACCCATATCCAGCATTCTATCAGCTTCATCGAATATAAGCATCTTGATTTGGCACAGGGACACACGAAATCCCCAAGGAGTACTATTGCGAATGATACCAAGTTGTTGTGTGGACCTCTCATGAGGTGATGTCTAACGATACATAACCACGTTTCCGAGTGATGTTGAGGTTCTCATTATGCCATAAGTGTTTCGAAAAATCCGGCAGTTCAGAAGTGCTACACAAAATTTCATGTTGCACTGGTGACCCGGGCTGGTGCTCGGTCAGGACTTCAAATCCTGGGGCGTCGGGAGGCGCAGGCGTTCGATTCGCCCTCCGGTGCGTTTTAAACCATAAAACGAAGCCATCACTGGTCAAATATACTTCTTGGACATCTTAAACAATGTTAATTATCGGCCATCTTCATCACTAGGAGATGCCGTATGATACTTACATGCAGAACAAGCGCGGCACGTTCCCGATAGGCGATTTGAATGCCATGTTACGACCGTCTTGAGTACGCTAGAAACTCAAGAGTGCATTGGAACATCTGATGTGCACTTGTGACTCAGCTTTGTGTTTGGACAAGATTTTAAACCCGGGGGCGTCAGAAGGCGTAGGCGTCTGACTCGCCCTTCAAAGCGATTTGGTCCACGCGGCACGACTTGATCTATTAGATAATCGGCTTTCACGGAGTAGACGAGACTAATTGTCGCCCGCGTTTGTAGCTTCAATAGGAGCTGGTGCAACTCGCTATTCCGACGGTTTGATGCGTCACCATGTTCAAGTACATGCAACTCGGCTAAGATTTCAGTCTGTTTCAACTGAACTTGGATCATACAGTCATCCATGGAAGCTAGTCGAGAAGGGCAAAGAGTGTGAGTTAGTGCTAATGTCGTTTCAAGTCATCGAGGCTCGATCATCGACGTCCGTAATCGAGGATGTTTCGACTACCGACATACAGGTCGACCTCGTTGTATGAACTACGCATTGCTCTATTCCGGCCATTGGCTGCCCAAAACCAATGTTACTGTTGAAAGTGGCACTGTTAAACGACTATGCCCAGATGAAAACGTCATACATGTAGAAGCTATTCTTCGGCGCCTGGCTGGTGTTCTCGAGATGCAAGAGCTGGTTGCCAAATATGGTTCGCAGGGGAGGTCAATCCTCAATGGCAGATTATTCAACTAGCACGTCCCGTCTCTAAACAGTGGAGATGCTTTCACGAGCTCTGGAAATGAAGACGCTCTACTTCTTACCAATAGTCTTGAAGAACTATGAATGATGATTTCACGGACCAGGGAATCTTGAGTATGTTCAAATCCGTATCAGTCTGATCACTCATACGAACAAACTCGAGATAAACCGCATTGGGAGACTTTCCTGAGTAGCACATCGTCGCACAACGCCATGCTCATTCGCCTCAAGCATGACGAGAAGAACATGCTTTCTCTTCACTGATATGATGTCCATGAACTCAATAGAAAAGCTGTCCTTAGTAAGATGATAGTGTGAAAACTGGGCACATGGACAACTACCTTACCGGTGACGAGATGGAAATTCTGAGGAATTTTCAAGACATTCTGTACGTTTCTATCCTATTCGTGTGTAAATTCTCAAAGTGAGGAAACTCCAGAGCTCAGCAAGGAAACCAAGCATTATTGCGACGCTGTGAGGCGATGTGGATACACTATTGCTCGAGAAAGTGGAGCGACTTGAAGAGCCTCAGTTGTTGAGGTGAAATGGCGGATTCACTGGACAGCCTCATTCTTGGAGAGGGCAGAGAACATTCAGATGACAGTCGGGGAGAAAAGGCTGCTGCTGAGGAAAACAGACGACTAGAAGAGGTATCAAAGAACTTGTATGAGAAAGCCTCTGAAACGATGGTGCCCGCAGGAGATTGCACAGTTACAGTT
This sequence comes from Perkinsus marinus ATCC 50983, assembly GCF_000006405.1. NCBI lineage: Eukaryota > Perkinsozoa > Perkinsida > Perkinsidae > Perkinsus > Perkinsus marinus. Next base: position 2,183 of record NW_003206145.1, on the reverse strand, counting down.
GAAACCTTTGAATACAGATTCTGCCAGAAAGAACAGCAGGGGAGCCATAAATAGTAATGGCAGAAATAGTGTCTAATTAGAGAGGAGAGAGAGAATGAAGTTAGCCTTAGATCAGCCAAAGCACACTGAGCCAGTCGACGATGACCAGCAGGCAGAGGATGAGCTTGAGGCACTGTTCAATGAATGGAGCTCCGAAGGTAAACTACTTTTCGTTACGGGGAGCTTGTGATCAGTGTGGGATGATATGCACTTGGATAATTGCGCGGGTTGGTGACAATGAGGAAAATCTGCGGAAATCGCTGTTGATTTTTGTACACTTTCACTCTGAGCTGTGTGAAAGTTTCAATGGTGTAGTGAGAAGACCGGACAAACTTCCCAACACTGCTGGTAACCGGTGCACTGGTCGTCATCAGGCGATAAGTCGGGCGACAGTAAAAT
>NW_003206145.1:0-1645 GCF_000006405.1 Perkinsus marinus ATCC 50983 | reverse complement strand
CGGAGGGTAGCTGCTGACGATTCCTAAGGGAGTGTCTGGCCACACACAACTGTTAACAGGCCTCTTCAAACTTCGGCGTTATATGGCCAGCCATTCGCTTGAGTATCATGCTTGGGAGCTCGGCGCCTCCCTCCCTCTCCACTGCCACTACCACATAAATGTACGGATGCTCGCGATACTGAAGCAACGGCCTGCACCCAAAGGGTATGTGATTATGTTTACGAAGTTTATTGTGTGGGACTGGTAGACAAGACTATGGCATAAGTCTTCCATTCGGGAGAAGTCACCGATGTTCTTGCGAGCAGTGGCGATCTATAAGGGGTTAGAGTATTGGTCAATTCGAACAGACCGTCGTACTATATTCTCGTAGTCAGTCCTGCCTCGTGGTGTCATTGTGTCCTGACCGCCGAGCACAGGCTGATACTCGCATATAACGTAGGTGCCTTTCGACACGCAGGCGTAAACGAGAGGTGCTTTCTTGAGACTTTCCATAGAAGGCATCGTTCGTACAACTATATGCAGTTTGAAAGCGTGACTCGAAAACGCATATGTCTACTCATATCTGTCTTAAACCAGCTCAGAGTAATCATGGTAGCGAGCGTCCATAATTGATATTAACCAGAAGTTACCAACTTGAGGAGTCCTGGCGGTGGCTTATGCTACAATGAAAGTTGATTAAGGTGTGGTATGACTCGAGATCATAAAACAGTCCATGACATTGAATGTAGCTAGCAATAGTAGTCGACCACTCGTCTAGTATTTGACTCATCATCACTCGAGCTTCCTGATGCAGGGCTCATCGCAATACATGGGAACTCAGTGGACGACGTTCCCGAGGCCGACTCTGTCGGTATTGAATCACTGACTGTAGTCTGAGGTACCTAGTGGCTTTCGTTTGTATCAATCTCCTCGAGAGGTTAATACCGATGACTACGAGAGATTCTCTCGTAGTCATCGGGAAGGCCTCAAAGGAGCTCCTCCTGCACAGAGATCGAAGCAGAGCCCTCGCGAGACAGGTCCTCTTTGTCTGCAATCCATGGAACATGGACAAGTTACAGAGTATTAGATAGCAACGTGGTACTCGTAGATAGAAGCCTTACATTCGAGGGATTAGTGTCCGGACCACCTGAAGCGCATGGCATCGACTCCTGCCTGCCCTGTTCATCTACTAACGACGGCGATGAACCCGCCGTTGGTGAGGAATCCCACGAGTGACCACAAGCTTTCTGTGGCGCATTCCGAAGGTGGTTCAATCTTGATCCATCATCCCTCACTTTGAGAGACGTCGAGCCTGGCCTTACTCACAGCTGGTCTGCCTACAGATGGCAAGCATGTCGCCTGTAGTGAATTACAACGTTCGACTTTTCAATCTTGAATTCAGCGAATGGGAGAACATATCGAGAGAAAAAATTTGGTTGAGATCGGAAGAAATAAGTTGAAGCGTAAGTGTTATGACACGACCGTCCGTATTCCTCTGCCCGACCGTCTTATCGTGATCCAGAGGGTACTGGCAAACGAGACAGCAAATGGAATGGGTTCCGAATGCAATCGATTATCTGGGTGCGGGCTACGACAGTGAGCGTACGATATCGGAAAACAGTCTGCATCTGAGTCAGTACGCGGATATTGATGGTCGAAAAATGTT
>NW_003211071.1:0-1784 GCF_000006405.1 Perkinsus marinus ATCC 50983 | reverse complement strand
TCTAGGAAAGGGGTGACTGGGACTCTGAGTCAGTATACTCTGAAGAGAAGGTCGTAATAAGCTGCCATCTGCCGTATATTAACGTAGTAGATTCCAATGCACTGTGTGCAAACGCTGCGGAAGAGGACACTGCCATCGGCGACAGAGTTGGTGACGCCTGGATATAGTCGATGGTCATTGAAAAGTGATGGTGACCCTACGAGTAGCCGCAGCAGTTGGCCTTCTATAACCATAAAAGGTCGGCGTCGTTGAAAGAGGGTCTCGCCACAACTGAGCCGACAGATACGTCTCTTGCCGACTTATCGACGCCAATCGGGGGGATGCAAGTCGACGCAGTAGAGACGAAATGCAGGAGTTTCTCGAGCCACCCACAAGTAGGAGGCATTGTTGTTCTTGTTGACTGCATCGAACATTATTAGATACTATCTACTTTATCTATCATAAGGAAATCAATTGTGCCCACCCTCAATGAGCTCCTGGTTGAAAGCAATGATATTCTTAGAAATATGGTGAGTTGGGAGCGGGGAGGGAGGCGAGTTGCGGTCTGGATCAGCATGTAGGTTTCAAGGCTTCTGAAATGTACTATGCCACTTAGTAGGGAAGGAATTTTTGATGTGTGTTCCTAATTGCTCCTTTGAGTTGCCTCAGTATGAGTATACCACGATCATGTGTGGTGACTCCTAGTGATGCTAGGCATAGCTAGGCGTGCTCTGTCGAGGGTTATGATCATCTCAGAGGAATGAGGTCCTGCAGGAGTCGATGAGGAAGAAGTTGTTGTTTGTGAATGACGTCGCCTGTAAAGAACAAGTGAGATTGGACTGTATTGACCTGGATGAATTGAAGTAATAACTGATTGTGTATGATGGTGATGATACATGAATGGTATTGGTGTCAGACCAGAGTATGGCAGCCGTGGTGAAGTGAGGGCAGCAAGGAAATTGTTGATCGATTGGCTTGCGGAGGTGGACACCTCTGCTTGGCTCTTCCAATCCTCTCATTAGGTGATCTTCGCCCGAATCGATGCTTGTCAAAGCCGCTGTAGAGCAACAGAGACGAAGGCAGCAGCTGCGGGAGCCTTGTTGGTACCACCCCCACCACCACCTCCCACATCATCATCATCACCAAGTCCAGTCGATAACGTTAAAAGGATCCGGGGTAATACAGCAGCAGCAGCCTGTGAGATCTACTTGTAGCTTCACTCTATACTCGTGGATGGAATACAACCACCACGTGCCGAGTGCTTTGACTCACTGTGGGGAATGGACGTCTATTAGTCCCACTCGACCCTACCGTAACCCCTACAACTAGAGTGATAAGTCGGGATAGAACATCATCGGCAACGACGATGGTGTCCAAAGCTGAGTAATGATGACTCCTCACTCGTCGCCTTTGATGAGTCACCTCAGTCTTCTCTCTCGTCCCTCCTACCCCACTCGAGTCATCACAACCACAGCTAGTCGTAAACGAGCTCGAGGGAGTAGTCGTGGTGGTGGTAGTGATATTAGAAGTACACCTGTAGTCAGTCGTAGACTATCAGATGGTGGTGTGGGTAGTAGGATGCTTGTAGTGATATCACCACATAGGACCTGTGAATCGTCTCAGTCCCGATGTCGATGTCACCTAAGGCTACAGGAGATCGACGTCCTCGGCGTGCACGCAATAGTATTGGTGGCCACGAAGCTCCTGAGGATTTCACCGTGGAGTGGTAGTACGCCGGCCACAAGGGTGCATTCCGTCTCGAAAGGTATGATCAGGACGGTACCAGTGGACAAGAAGAGGAGGAG
>NW_003200145.1:0-1235 GCF_000006405.1 Perkinsus marinus ATCC 50983 | reverse complement strand
TGTATTTGATAGTCTGAAGCCGAGTCATAGACCCTCAGCAGTGTCTCAACTATATCATATACACTAAACGGGTTGCCATTTCGGAATATAGTATCACTTGTAGAGCATCGGTAATTGTATTTGATAGTCTGAAGCCGAGTCATAGACCCTCAGCAGTGTCTCAACTATATCATATACACTCATCGGGTTGCACTTCCGGAGTCAAGTATCACTTGTAGAGTATCGGTACTTGTGTTTGGTGATCTGGAGCCGAGTCATAGACCCTCAGCAGTGTCTCAACTATATCATATACACTAAACGGGTTGCCATTCCGGAATCAAGTATCACTTGTAGAGTATCGGTAATTGTATTTGATAGTCTGAAGCCGAGTCATAGACCCTCAGCAGTGTCTCAACTATATCATATACATTAAACGGGTTGCCATTCCGGAATCAAGTATCACTTGTCGAGTATCGGTAATTGTATTTGATAGTCTGAAGCCGAATCATAGACCCTCAGCAGTGTCTCAACTATATCATATACACTAATCGGGTTGCACTTCCGGAATCAAGCATCACTTGTCGAGTATCGGTAATTGTGTTTGGTGATCTGAAGCCGAGTCATAGACCCTCAGCAGTGTCTCAACTATATCATATACACTAAACGGGTTGCCATTCCAGAATCAAGTATCACTTGTAGAGTATCGGTAATTGTGTTTGGTGATCTGGAGCCAAGTCGTAGATCCTCAGCAGTGTCTCAACTATATCATATACACTAATCGGGTTGCAATTCCGGAATCAAGTATCCCTTGTAGAGTATCGGTAATTGTGTTTGGTGATCTGGAGCCGAGTCATAGACCCTCAGCAGTGTCTCAACTACATCATATACACTAGTCGGGTTGCAATTCCGGAATAAAGCATCACTGCTAGAGTATCGGTAATTGTGTTTGGTGATCTGGAGCCGAGCCATAGACCCTCAGCAGTGTCTCAACTATATCATATACATTAATCGGGTTGCAATTCCGGAATCAAGTATCACTTGTAGAGTATCGGTAATTATATTTGATAGTCTGAAGCCGAGTCATAGACCCTCAGCAGTGTCCCAACTATATCATATACACTAATCGGGTTGCAATTCCGGAATCAAGTATCACTTGTAGAGTATCAGTAATTGTGCTTGGTGATCTGGAGCCGAGCCATCGACCCTTCGCAGTGTCTCAACTATATCATATACACTAATCGGGTTGCAATTCCGGA
>NW_003207799.1:0-1502 GCF_000006405.1 Perkinsus marinus ATCC 50983 | reverse complement strand
TTACTGTAACCACGACCGGGGTGGCAACCGCCCTGTCGGTGCCATCCCAGTAGTCTCGGTGTCAGCACGTCGTGATCTTCATCGTAGGATCCATACCCAAGACGTGATAATACACAATAACGGCATCCGATAGCTCACTTGTTGTACCGAAATGAACGTGAGTTGTGCATACCACGTAGGGCTATAGTTGGTGACCAGTGCTTGTCACCTATGTATATATGTCGGGGGGGGGGGTTCTAGTGTCGTGGGATTGGTAGGTCCTTATTCACCGTGCGGCCATAGGGTGAGGGGACTCTAGCTGCAAGCAACTAGAGAATATTGATCGAACATCCTTCGCCGTCAGCGTACTCGTCAGTAACTCCACCTTCGTGTGGTATATGTTCACGTAGCTACCAGTCATGCAGTGTATTGTAATAGTCGTCGGAAGAGGGCCAATCTTCTCGGACTCGTAGTTAGCATGTAGTAGCTCGAAAGTAGAGTTGCGACGACGTTGGAGGATCATAGACGTCATAAGGAGAACCAATCCCGGTAGAATGCGCGGTCGCCAGGTGCCAGGAGATGACGGAGTAGAGTAGAAGAGTAGTAGAGAGCTGGATCAAAGCTGTCAAAGCGTGAGACCAGGCGTAGGGACTTCTACTCGATCCGAAGGTACCTCAACCGCGGGTTGGCTCAGCCGGAATCCTCACCACGTAGAGTTCTCACTAACGTAGGAACCCAACATCACAATTAGATCTAATGGATTTGCTACTCAATCGCACTAGTGAGACCACTACATATAGACCAAGTGCTAGTCAAGCGAGATTACAACGTAAGAGCAACTGCTCCCAGTCGTAAACGACGCACGTTCACAGTCAAAGAGAGAACACGTAGCCACAGTAAGCTACGGTTGTCTAGTATCAATCTAGAACTCTAACTCTCAGATAGAACAGAGGTGTACAATCAATCTCATCATCTTCAACGTGAGTGAAACGTCCAGCCGTTTCAACACCAAGATACGTTGCCAAGATACGCCATCATCTTGAGCACTTAAGTCGTCTTGATATTCCTTTGCGCTTGCCTCGCGGCTCCGCGCATCAGCCGAGTTTGCCTGCACGTGTAGGGTTTCAGGCACTTCCCTTGGCTCATCGATCTCACTAGACTGATCTGACGCAACACCTCCACCTGGGTTATTACTGGGCGGCATAGAAGGATGGGATGATAAGAAGAAATCAATGGGGAGACTGATACGTCACCGTTAATAATGCGTACGCCCTGATAATCGATAGTAAGATAAGAATATTCCGCTACATATATCGCCCCCTCACGAGAGTACAGTCCACTCATCAACCTGAGTTACTCTCGTGCTGCACCACAAACTGCGCAGTACCAAGACGTCTCACCGTCGTAATCAGTACAACCAAGGTGGAACCACTGATCACAACCATCACAACACACCAAAGTGCCACTGTGAACTTCCTTGCAGCTAGGACAGATGTTTTCCTCAGCCGCACCGAAGACCGCGT
>NW_003211908.1:0-1101 GCF_000006405.1 Perkinsus marinus ATCC 50983 | reverse complement strand
CAACACGCGCGGTAGCTGCCTCCGATCCATCAACTTTACCGCGATGTCCATACAAGATAAAGCATCTTGGGCGGCGATGTGTGCCGAAGAATGGTGGGTGACTTCCTCAGCTAAGGTTGCCCCTTGAGATCTCGCACCTCAGGCCTTGCTCAGGAAAGTAAAATGTGCTCTTGATATGCGCGTTTTTCGTCGAATTCGTGAAATGATGATTTGAGTTCTGTTCAATGGAATATAACGAGGATCGATATATTACGAACTCGCCAGCCAGTGATGTGGTTCTGAATGCAAATCTCTGACCAGTCATGTGCGAATTCGGTATGCAAAAAAGGCATCTTGCATAAATTAATCCGGGATGTTCTGCAAATTGTAAATTGCAGACTGCAATTTACGCAATCGATTTCATTTCTTCTTGTGTTCGTCCAAAATGTTGTCGATCGCTGTGGTTCTTCCCTTCTATTCATGATGTGTGTTAGGTACATTTGAACTCCATGAATATCTATGCTTCACTTGCAGCGGCAACTGTGGTGTCTGCTGCACCAAGCTACGAGATGCATTCAAATGGCCACTCAACTGAAGTGCTTCTTGTTCCACCTGGAGACCCATTTCCACAAATCCGAGGAGAAGTGAAGCCTCGGCGTGGAATTTGATGTCGTCAACGAGCCGATTCTTCCCTACTTAGATTGAGCGACTCGAAGCCAGCCGTCGCGAATTCGAGGCAAATGAATTGTCCTCGTTGAAGCAAAACACATCTCTTGTTGAGAACTTCTCATACCAGCCGTTTACTGTGAGGCTATTGCCACCCACAACTACTGACATCGGAAGGATCAAACAGAGAATTGACGAGTTAGAGGCACGACGAGCAAAACGCGAGGCCGAAATGTTTCAAGAAATACGTAGATCTTTTGAAGCGACAAAGCCTAAAAAATGTAAGATCTATACTTTTCGTGTGTTCCAATTCGTGCATGGTTTCTATAGCATTTTCATACGACAGCAAGCCTATTTCAATAAGAATCGGCAGTGTTGGTCCCTTTCCTCGTGTTGTCGACCTTGTAGCCGAGATGGAGCGCCGCCGAGACGAGAAAGAGTCGTCCATACGTCAAA
>NW_003203689.1:0-1969 GCF_000006405.1 Perkinsus marinus ATCC 50983 | reverse complement strand
CGTTCAGTTATCGGAACATCGTGCATCTTACTTCTGTCATCGTTCAAAATCTGCGCTATATTATTACCAAGTATATTAGTACTTATCCAGTCTCATACATTGCTATCTGTCCTCGGAGCGTAGCGACTCCCGGAGCGTAGCGACGGGGTTCCACTAGTAGTAATATTATAGTTCAACAATAGAATATGAGGCGAGCGAGATCTCTTGTCGCGCTGCCACGATGGGACAGCACACTGTCTACACTCGGCCGCATCTGAGCTCTGCCCGCTGGTCAACTCCTGCATTGATGTATACAGTTCACTGTATGATCACTTCTCGAGATCCAATGTGAAGGCTGTTGCCCTACAAGAAGCACAAGGCTATTCTCCTAAAAGTGACAATCTCGATAGGCAAGGCTGTTCTGACGAGGACGAAAGTGATGAGGACGGTTCCAGTAGCGGAGTGGAGCAACCCAAAAAAGCACCTCTGAAGCTACTGCGGTCCGTTTCGAGCCGCTGGCTTTCTCAAGGCCTGGCTATCAGCCGGGTTGTCCGCATCTATGTTCCCATAGTTAAAGCGTTGAGCAGTCTCGAGGACGAGGGTGACTTCGCCTGCGGTGGATTCAAGAACTTCATGTTGAAGATAGTGAACATTACATGCATGGAGCTCAGGCGCTGGACGTAAGAAACCCGAAGTTCTCGTTACATCCAAGCAGCACACAAACTTTGTGTGCTGTTTGAATGATGATGGCTTGAATAATTCCGTGATGGGGGACACAGATGACCAGTCGGATTCGCTGGCATCGGAACTCACTGGAGCGGGATTTACTGTGAAATCCCATAGCCACTGGGGTTGGGAGAGGAGTTCCAATCCGCGGCCTGATGCTGAAGGGCTGGAACTCGGACCTTGGCTGCCTGACGGTACTCTGCTATACGGCAAGCAACCAGAGACGCCCCAGTAACAAGGTGTTAAGTAGGTAAGTTGAGGTGGGTGGGTTGAGTTCGAGTTGATCTGGCCTTAAGGGAAGGCCAGAAGGCTGTCGGGAGAGGAAACTCTCAGAGCAACCGAACAGCCGTGAAGAGAGAGACCGAATTCCCCGGTACGTGGAACTTAGCGTAGCTTAGCTAAGCCTGATTTCGCGGCTCCTGTCTCAACACAATTGATTGTCCCCCTGCGTGACGTGGCGATTTCACATCAGATAACGCCACGGCGTTATCTTACACTTAAAGAACCTCGTGTTTCTCACCGTAACGGTCACTCGGAGCTGGATACATTAGGGGAAGGACTGAATCGTTGCCGTTCGCTTGCGAGAATCTTTTTGTTTTCTGTGATGCCTCTGCGGGTCGTTAATAACTACTACTAGTAGTCTACTAGTTATAACTACTAGTTATAACTACTAGTTATGGGATGGTCTTTTCTTTAACTCCTTCGATAAAATCTACTTGGTATGCTGATTGCAAGTCCTTTCCGAAGAATGCCTGGCATGCAAATCGTCGTGAAACATTTTCTCTGGTGAAGACAGCAAATGCTCTTGCTTGTTGAAGCAGGTTTTTTACCTTCGTGGAAAAAGATTTTAATCTCTACCGATAGCACTGTGGCGAAGACTATCGGACTCCCTACGATTGAGTCAAATCGTGGTATTGATTATGAAATTCTACGTCGACTACATGAGACGGTTCGAGCCTCGAACTTCGAGAGCTGATGATGTCTCTAGGCAACCTTAATTTGATGGTTGATATTGAACATATTCCTGGTCGACGTGATGTATCAGCAGACCGGCTCTCTAGACAACATAAAGATATCTCTGTGACTGTTGCTCATATTGGTGTATCCACCGCTTCAATTTTGGAGCCTCTGGATATCGATGAGGTTGAGAAGATTCAACGAGCAGACCCTCTTATTAAAGGAGTTATTTGTAAGTTGCAGGTTAATGACATTGTATCAATGACCTCAACTGAGAAGGGCTTGTCATATGATTGTTACGTGACTG
>NW_003213964.1:0-960 GCF_000006405.1 Perkinsus marinus ATCC 50983 | reverse complement strand
TTTTACCTGTAAAAACAGAGTCATTTTCCTCGCGGATCACTTTTTCAAGTGATGCCGCGGAGATGTCTCTGGACACTGCTGCTCCAAAGCAGATAATGCGCGAGAAGCGCGTCTGCTTCTTAGAGCAGCTGTAGCCGGTCAACTTAGCGTCGACACAGCTAATCACACTTGGTACGGCCGCCGCATCACGGATGCTTAGGCCGGTACCAACCTGTCCTACTGGGAAGACGCCAGTAACGACAATCTCCTTTGGTAGCGCCTGAAGGGCAGCTACTCGAAGAGCCGAAAACTGCGCCTTGCTCAGAGGCGCAGGATTTTGACCCGTAGGCCTGATAATTACCACTGGCCGGCTACCACTAGTGGTAGCCTTTTTCGCTGCCGACGCAAACGGGTTAGGCGTCTGCTGCACGCGTGGCTTCTGTCCGCCACGAGCTGGGCCAGCGTTACCGCTGACCGCAGTCGCATAGGACTTAGGCGCACGACGTGCAGTGACCACTGTGAACCCGTCTTTGTCGACAGGAGCTGGGGCCTGGCGTCTCGGAGGTGCGGCAGTGGTCTGGCGCGGCTGCCCAGTGGCAGGACCGGCCTTCGCACGTTGTGCTTTGGCCTGACGAGCCGTAACCACTCCAGGGTTAACCGACGGTCTTTGGATGGGCAAGGTTGGGGTGGAACCCGCAGGTTTGGCATCAGCCGAACCACTGCCCAGGCTGGCCTGTACGAGCTCCACAATGGAGTCCAAAAGAGCCGATATAACCAGGGCTTGAGGACCCAAAGGGAGAGTGCTGATCAGGGTACGCAAAAGTGCAATGATCTGGCACAACGCTGGTGCAGGATTGGCGTTAGCCGCGCCTGACGCAACCTGCTGGCCGTCCGAGACACCAGAGCATAGCTTAGAGTCACCGCTTCCGTCTCGCGAAGGGTAGGGGCGAGGAGGTGAAGGTTCGCGCGCAGGGGAAGGGG
>NW_003214034.1:0-1208 GCF_000006405.1 Perkinsus marinus ATCC 50983 | reverse complement strand
TCTTAGCCGACTCGCAAGCGTTCAGTAGGATGACGCAGTTTTCGAGGACAACTTGTGAAGATATGGTTGGAAATAACGTATGGTCGCATGCTGACCAAAGTTCGGATCCTAGCATGGGATACCCCAAGATCCTTAAAGCTGGTGAGTGCAGTGTCGAATTACTGCAATGGTGGACCACTTCGTTTTCATACAGGAGGTATGTCGTTCGATCCGCGGATGTTTCATTTTTTCAGATCCTGCGTACTATTATGACTACTGCGTCAAGGAGTTCGAAGAAGGGAAGCTGCAGTGGCAGTTGACTATGAGGCCGCTCGAATGCAGGAATTCCAAGTAGGCGCCGCGAAACCACCGAAAGGGTGGTTGTGGAAGTCGGGTTTTTTTATCAGTTTCGGTGGAAAATCGTCTGACTCATATGTGGTGCTACGAGGTGTACCACACGTTGCTTGGTATCTCTATGGCACGTACGACACTTTGGAAGACTGTCAAACTGATACCAATTTTGATGGAGATCTTTATTTCCAAGTTCAGTCGGACTGCAATTCGAGACAGGGAAGTAAGCTTTCACAAACAAAACTCTCCAATCCGGGAGGTCAGATGCCTCCAGAATGCCCGTGATAATTCCATCTAGGAAGTGTCTCGACTCGAAATATGAATTTCAGCATCATAGTCACCCATTGGTATACTTGAAAGGCATCGTTGATGGTTGATGAATTTCGGTGCCGTATCTAGTTGGCTTCGCGTCGGGAGTGAATGCGAAAGCGCGAAGTCGGTGCCAGTATCAGAGTGCTCACTTTCTTGTATGGAGAATTTCCAAAATGGTACACTCTCGTTTCAGGTTGGGCGTGTATGATTTTGGGCGCATGCACTGTCGAAGTGGAGGCCACGGGTTCATCAGGGTATCATTGGATTGCGTATTTGGTTATCACTCTTGTAGGCTGGGAAGAGGTCGGGAAGATTCAACTCGTATCTGCCGAATTTTTTAGGTTGCTTTAACGCTAGCAATATTCTTGGGCACGCGTGCATATATTGTTCGTCACGGATCTACTGCAGCAGGGGCTGCAGCCAAGGCTGAACCAATGGGCGTGGACGGTAGGTTTGTGCATGCGTGCAGAATTTCATATGATGAATGACTTAGGCGTGCTCATACTCTCCTCTGGCTCCCCAGACATCGAATCGCCATCTGTCGGAGATACGCAGAGGCTCTCCCC
>NW_003213710.1:0-1000 GCF_000006405.1 Perkinsus marinus ATCC 50983 | reverse complement strand
ATGGACGAACACTGAGTTGGACGAACATTGGCAGAGAAACGCAACAGAAGACGTTCACGCTCAGAAACATCCACATTCATAATAACACACACGAAACTGTGAAGAAACTGTATGATTGACACTTCCAGCCTACAGCTCGATATCCATCCGGCCCTGAAGACGGTTGTTTTTGCCGGGCCTTCCGCGTTTTCGTGGGAATGGCTTTAATCTCTTCTCCTGCAGACAACGAACCGCATGATCCCGCATTTTTTCCTCATCGTAAGTGGCCTTCTCCGGATCGACAGTCGCTCGTTGGAGGGCGTACTCTGTCGCCCACGCCAATGTGAAGAGGCCGCAGTTTGCAGATCCGGGTGTCTGCTGTTGTGTGCGCAAACATACGCACTTTGTACCTTTGCCGAAGATAGCGGTCATCACTTCACGCATAGGTCCAGGAATCGCGTTCATACCCAGTGCGCTATCGAGATATAGCACTAGTCCCTCGTGATTCCTGACAGCGAGGGCAAAATGCTTAGCTCCATAGTCGTATAAGGGTTGGATGATCAAGGGTGCATTGCTGAGGCTAGGAGCTTTCGGAATGCCCTCAAGCTGTGTTTTCATAACCTCTAATGATGCTGGAGTTATCGGAGGAAACTGCAGCAAACATAAGCACCTAGTACACAGTAGGGCCATCCAGGTACCAACAGCCATGTCGGAAATTTCGGTACAAGGTGAAGCTAAGTCGTGACGATCCAGCACAGTGAGACGGAACTCGCCAAGTAGAGTATCATGCACCAACCAGTTAGGCGACGCGGTTGAGGACGATGGCCTACACTCAGGCGATCCATCGAGCTCCTCTGTTGATGCATTGGGTTCCTCCGCCGAACACTGAGAGTTCGGCTTCTGCCGCTGAGGCACCGATCCTTGGGATGCAGCTTCAACCTTACCGGTCGATGCGCTTGGTGATGGTTGGGAACGGTGGTTAGCAGTCTTGTGAAAAAGTCCACGATTGAAGAGGATAGAC
>NW_003205310.1:0-1527 GCF_000006405.1 Perkinsus marinus ATCC 50983 | reverse complement strand
AAACAAGTATCTAAGGTATGGGCGAAACCGCACACAGGTAAGCCGGGAGATTGGGTTGCCTCCGGTACGTCCGGCCTCGCCGCATTTGTCTCCGCACGGACGCTCCCAACTTGTCCCCGAGTCGAGCGTTTCGACTCAGCTAGGCCTGTGCCGGGATTTGGGTTGTGTACCTGCTGTGCGCAGCCAAACGCGAGATCTGTAGGCTTGAATATTCACGAGGCAGCGGGGAGCGTTCCCGCGAGTTTCGAGCTATCGTGATCGCCTTCAGATTAGTCGCGGACAGTGCCCGACTCCCAGTCCCCGTAGTTAGAGGTTTCATGTATGAGAGGCACACGCTATGTCAAACGAGCACAAGGTTTGCGACACAGTCGCGCCGCGACTGTCGGCGACAGTCTGTCGCGGTGATGCCAGTAACACAATGTTCATCGGGTCGTGACTGAATCCTCTCTTGATTGAATCAACTTGATTCGATTTGAGATGGATGATGAAGAGATCATTTAGCTGATGAAATATGGGAATAGCTTTCAGTCTTCTGAGGAACTTCACTCTCTTCTTAGTTTGTCACTTATGGATGACCCATTCGTTGAGTATTTCCTGGGTAGCACAGCCAGGAACAGATGAGACCAACGGGAACAGTGAGGGTAAAGCTGACAAGGATCCCTTTGGTAAAGGGAAGACGAGGGGCGGATATGGGTACTTCGGCCAGGCAAGTCAAGGTACATTATGGGAGGTGTTAGTAACACCGTGTTACTGCGATCGCAAAAGGGAGAGAAATAGAATGATGTTTAGGTCTCGGCATCAACTGGTCAGGGCGATTTGGACCAGACGAACATCTAATTAGTCGTCCAGGCCGCGGAATCCGAGGGATCCGGGAGGGACTGCCGGCGAACGATCACCGTGACTGTCACGGCGATCCATTCTCTGTGACGGCGCGACAGAGAATACGCCCGTACGCCGTAGAGTGGGTGAGGTTCAGGCTTATTAGACGGCCCGATCAAGGCTGGGCTGCCATCTTCGACCAAACCAACTCGGCTTGCGTCGGCGATAACATACGAGACGATTTCATCGGTGAGCAACCTATCCAGACCCTAGGGCGGGAGGTGGGCAAAGAAATCTATGGACCGAACGGTCCCATTTCCCAACGAGGCTTCGAACAAGATCGATCATGCTACGTGATGAGAGAGCGCCCTGACCGGGCGTACCCGGCTCAAATCCACTTGGAGGCATTTCACCGCGGTGGAAACCAAATTGCACTTGATTTTCACCTAGAATGGAATTGAGACAAGTCGAGTTCTAGTTTATAATGCCATAATGATGTCGGTAAACTATTTGATTTAAGCATCAAATTTTCCAAGCGATCCCTCCTGTACTTGGGCTGCGGATCGCCCTTGACGCATTCTGGCCCAGAATTTTTGGTACTATGGGTCCCATAGTATGGGAGGCGCTCCACGGTGCTTCCTCGGTGAAGAATCCCCTCATCTCTGAGATACCAAAGCGGAAACCTCGATCCATCAGTAGCGAAAGGTT
>NW_003207986.1:16919-19207 GCF_000006405.1 Perkinsus marinus ATCC 50983 | reverse complement strand
TGGCGAAAAGCTCTGTATCTCACCCTCACACGCTCAGCTGAGAGTATTGTGCATGAATCGCAAAATGGCTTTGTTACGGTATACGATGGATACCCAAAATCAACAGTTCATTTGCTAATAATACCGAATAAGAAGCTCAAGTCACCACAGCAATTAACCAGGTGAGTTCACTGCCAATTGATGCACATCGTGAAACGCTTCGCTCCGCTCACGAATTTTGAGATAGTTCATTTTCTAATAATATCGCATTAATTAAATAGGTGCAGTTGTTCACTCGAGATGAGATGATTCATACCTGAAATTTGTGGGTTTTGTGACGTTTTTACACGTGTTATATCGTCTGCTCTACATGGACTCGTGAATTTGTATTTTTCTCGCAGATCTGGTGAGTTCGGATTACCATTCCTCCGTCAAGTTCGTGAGTATGCTACATGGCTCGTCGGAGAACTACACAAACAAGAGAATTTGAAAGAGTTGAATTTTAAAGTTGGCATTCACGCCGTACCCAGTCTCGAGCCCTTCCACGTTCACGTTATCTCCACTGATATGAGAAGTTCGCGAATTAAACACAAAAAGCATTGGAATTCCTTCAACACTCCGTTCTTTGTTGAGCTGAGCGAAGCGGAGGAGATATTACAACGCGATGGTGAGCTTTGGAAATGCGCGATTGTTCATTGTGGATATAATCGTGCGTGAAAAAACACATTGTCAACTTTCTTTCACAAATTCATATGTTTTTATTCATCAGGGAATCTGCACTCCATCCTAAGTCGAGAGGCACATTTACGTGATGACCTGCTGTGTAACGTATGTGGTCACAATTTCGGTGGTCACTTCACGAAGCTGATTCGTCATGTTATGGTATGCTCACAGCATCCCGCGACGAAACGGAGTGCGGCTGTGGATGACTACAGCGAAAATCAGACTAAATCTCGACGACTTGAGAGTTGAATGCTCCCCTTCATGCTATGAATCGTCGTGTTGTCAGTGACAATTTCGTTGATAGCGGGTGAATGGTGAGTGACATTTGCAAAACATCCCATCAAGGGTGTGATGTAACACTTCAACCAAAAGAGTCGATTGGCGCAGAATATTAACTCTTTACTAAAATAAGACCGCGTGAAGAGGCATGTGTAATAGCGATCAACGCAACCACAGATCATCACATTAATTAACTATTGCTCGCCCTTCAACGCAACTCACATCAGTAAAGGTATCGGACTGTAGGGAAACGTTCGCTACGACTCTCCATCGTATGTTGGCAATTTGAAGACTAAAAACACATCCCAGTTCCTGATAGAAGTGAAGTGAAAATTCCTGAAGGTTACCAAGAAAACGATTCCGACCATAGCGAGAATACTCAACTCTCACGAGTGGAAAAATGGCGCCTTGGATGGATTCGTGAACTCAGTGGAAGCGGCTGACTATATCGTTTACAAAATGTGTCTTCACTTTCGTTACGTATGTTGGCGTATTGCGTATAGTATGTACTGGAGTTTCACGACCCGTTTAACGTGAAGTGGCGTAGTACTCGGTGAAAACCCGATATTGGCGCTATGCAGTAGTCGTTAAATATGTTCTTCGCTGATGTTCTTCATATCACTAGGGTGAAACTCCACAGTACTGTTTACGGTACACAACCGTATACACAATGATAATGTGAAGCATTCCCAACATTTTGCTCTGATGAATCCAACTATGTCAATCACTACCGTAAATCAAACAGACTAATAGAACTCATACTATGGTGAGAATTGGAGCGTTCTACTAGTGTTGGTAAATACGCACATGTGTTGGTGATGACTACATGAAATTTATGATGAAATTTCTTGTTGGTTTCTGTACACCTCTACTCATGGACTTAACTCCTCAGCTGAAGAAAGCAATCATATACTACCCAACACGACACCATGTGTAGGGTAGTCACATCATTTGCATGCGTCGTTTCATCGTTTATTCTTCCATAAAGTGTCACAAGTTACCTACAACGTTAAACGATTTAACAACTACAAAATCTGAAAGCCCTGATACCAGGTGGACGAACAACTTGGTTAAAGAACAACTCGTCGCGGAAGCTCTGAACTCTTCAAAGGTAATGCAGTCTTGCATTGAATCTAGCACAAAAAATGGTAGTAGACTGAATTCACAACGGAGAATCATCCAGGAACCTATACCGAACTTGCTATCGGTGACTCCGCGCGATGACATGCGTGCTGTCCCCAATGAACAGGCCATTGTTCATGGTCTTTTTCCCCTTATGTCTCTACTACTCTGCATGTTGACTATGG
>NW_003207986.1:14100-16819 GCF_000006405.1 Perkinsus marinus ATCC 50983 | reverse complement strand
CAATGTCCTAGACATTAGTAACCCACTCGT
Source organism: Perkinsus marinus ATCC 50983 (assembly GCF_000006405.1). Classification (NCBI taxonomy): domain Eukaryota; phylum Perkinsozoa; order Perkinsida; family Perkinsidae; genus Perkinsus; species Perkinsus marinus. Next base: position 16,789 of record NW_003207986.1, on the reverse strand, counting down.
CACAGATAATTACTTGAGACTTAACTTGACTAATGATTACCTATTAGCACTGCTAGCCTGGCACAGTTACAAAGATACGAGGCTTGAGGAACAGTACCGACACAATTGTCACAATACCTAGGGTGATATTGAAGACTTTTCCATACAACTTTTCATCTGGATTGAGATCTAATACATCTTAGCGGCCAGGACTGTCCAAGCCTATGGTGATGACATTAGTGTAGGCTTAGGAGAGGTCTGTTGAAACACGTGGAGTTGCTGAAGAGTCTGAATTCTAATTTCAATTCCCAAGTTCGCGGGGAAGTTGATTTTCGTGAATTCGGATGGAGACTACGAATTGAAAAAATCCGAGAATTTTTTCCGAGTTTTTCGGAATTTTCAGTTAATCGGCTCCGAATTTTCTACTAGGATTGTTCTATTGATATTCCATCCTTTTAGCAAGAGGCTTTTGTCGTGGTTTTTGCTGGGCAGTTAATTATTCTTGTATATGTTGTTATTGTTGTATATGTTGTTGTTGTATATGTTGTATATGTTGTATATGTTATTGTTGTTGTTGTATATGTTGTTATTGCTGTATATGTTGTTGTTGTATATGTTATTGTTGTATATGTTGTTATTGTTGTATATGTTGTTGTTGTATATGTTGTATATGTTGTATATGTTGTTATTGTTGTATATGTTGTTGTTGTATATGTTGTATATGTTGTATATGTTGTTGTTGTTGTTGTTGTTGCTGTTGTTGTTGTATATGTTGTTATTGCTGTATATGTTGTTGTTGTATATGTTATTGTTGTATATGTTGTTGTTGTATATGTTGTTGTTGTATATGTTGTTATTGTTGTATACGTGTTTCTTTTTTCTCGTTTTCCCTGTCGTATCTTTGTATTTAGTTGTTTCATCGTTTTCTCTTCCACCATTCTATCTTCACTTCGACCGCTGTCTCCCCTCGCCCTCACCATACAACATCATCATCAACTGCGTACACTTATGGCGTCAACCTCGCCGTCTTCGTGTAGTAGATCAACAAGGACAAGACCCGACACGGGTGGAGGCTTCTTGCCAGTCACACATGCATTCGAGCGATGCACTTCTACTGCGCCCAGTCGTGAATCTGCATTTCCATCAAAAACCGTAAGTTTATGAAATATTCAGTATGGAAAACTTGGTGATGACAACATGTAAATTTTGAGGAATTTTTTGCTGGTTTTTGTACATTTTTTCTACTCTGAGCTCAGTTGAGGGAAGCGAACATGTATTTTCGAAATTGAATATATCGTATATGTGAATTGTTTTTTTTCATCAGTTTTCACCGCTAATCCCAGGGGGGACAACTCGGTGTTTTTCCTCGAGAACAGATGAGACTTCAGCCGGTCCTATGCCCGACTGGTGGGATGACCAGAAGTTCGTCATTGGCTTGCGACAACGTGGGTATCTTTAGGTTGAGCGTGTAAGATTCAGAATAGGTCCGTTTTTAGGCACTGGGTTCAACAGGGCGACAATGAAACATCTGATATCGATATTCAACTCACTTGCCAGAGGGAAGAAGACTCTCGACTACTCTGATTTTGAAAACGGTTTCGCCCTTGTTAACTACTTCATCAATTATGAGGAGTATTCTAGTAATACACATGTTTATACTAGTCGTAGAAATACTAAAGGAATTTATTAATTTTATATGAAAAACACTAGTGAAAAATATATATCACGACTACTGCATATCACCGCGAATGTTTGGTTTTTTACCGACTTGATGTGAAACGGGTCGTGAAACTCCATTGGTGGTATCTATGTAGGTTTGTATGAAGCCTCTGGTGGTCATCCCCCAAAGAGAGTTCCCTTATCTAAGGACACTTACCTAAGTGCATTTACAGCATTTGATAGGGATAGGTACTAGTACTAATAGTAGTAGTAGTAGTAGTAGTAGTAGTAGTAGTAGTAGTAGTAGTAGTAGTAGTAGTAGTAGTAGTAGTAGTAGTAGTAGTAGTAGGAAGTGTGATACGCGCAGTATTCGAGAGTATGTACGTGGTCAACTAAATGTGTTGAAAATTCCGAGGAAATTCAGGAGAATTCTTTCTGGTTTCTGTACACTCTTACCCGAATTCGTCTGTAAACTTTCATAGTAAATGAGAAAACTCCCGAGCTGAGCTGAGGAGAGCAAACATATACTCCACCGTAGCATCCAACGACACAGTGATACGGCAAAACAATGGGAGTTGAGACAATTGTTGTTATGTGTTGGTCATTGCTGCCTATTATATCGGTAGTAATTATTGTAATTTTAGGGCTTTTCAGGAGGATTAGCTCTTTTTGCACACTGTGTAGTAGTAGCCGTTGAAATGATGTATATTTCGATCGCCATTGGGTTCTCTTGCGGTGATTATTTTTTGTTGTTATTTAGTTGTATTAGTTTATTAGTAGTAGTATAATACAGTGCGAATCAAACAGTTATGTAGATTTTTTCGAGATGGTTAAGTTCTTCAATTTGAGACTAGTACGACTATAGACTACGTAACGCTTCTAAAACGTTGGTGTCAATCGATTCACATTGTTATCATGTTGATATTACTCAAAGTTGACTTTCGAACTCCCAAAAACTGAAGGCTAAGTTGAAAACACTATTTTCCATAACGGTTAGTATTACTACCTTGAGAAAGAGTTCTAAAATTGCTGATTATTAAACCGTAGTCGA
>NW_003207986.1:3636-14000 GCF_000006405.1 Perkinsus marinus ATCC 50983 | reverse complement strand
TTTTTTCACACGTGATATATAGACGCGGAAATATGTGTAATCACTTCATATCGCGTTTTTCGTGGGGTGTTACGTCACTTCGCGTAAAACGGGCGAAATTTTCATCGAATTTGTATATTTTCTTCAGAGAGTTTTTTGTACATTACGGTCCCGGCTGCGATGTGAAGTGATTGAATCTGAAGAAAACAACAAAGTGCTCGGCATACACAGAGTGTTGAACGAGTGTTTGATTGCAAGGTAGTGGGGGTAATTTTGTGGCGCGTGACGGAATTTTCCCTCTTCAGAACAGTGTAGGGGGAAAATATGCACGACTACATGTGTCGGTGACAAAAAAGGGAAATTTTGGGAAATCAAAGTTTGTTTTTGAACATTCCTGCCTTGTCTACAGACTTGTATAAATAATGAGGAAAATTCAGAACTCGAATGAGGAAAGCGATCATATATTCCTCCAACACTGGAGTTTCACAACCCGTTTTACGTGAAGTGGCGTAATACTCTGTGAAAAACCCGATATGCAGTAGTCGTGAAATATGTTTTTCATATCACTAGGGTGGTGAAACTGCGCTGTTTCAGAGGATGCCTGAGTGCTTTCCACAAGTTTGATTTCTACGTCGATGGGCAGCTGATGACACAGTACCAAGCTGATGGGTTGATCATTGCCACTCCGAGTGGATCGAGCGCTTATAGTATGGCTGCAGGAGGAAGTTTGGTAATATGGGGAAAAATAATATTTTTTTTGCGGGAAAAAGGGGGAAAATCGTAAAAATTGAGCGCGATCGACATTACGAAATTATGATGAATATTGTAGCCTGAATGAACAGCTCGTGACATGTCAACTGTGTGAGAGTGATGTGATGGGAGTTTGTCGAGGAGTGGTAGGATGAGTAGTAGTGGAGTCGTTGACATGTTTATTATCATTAAGTTGATGCCATTCATCTCCGTGAAGTTGCCTTCGGTGTGAACGAAAGGGTATGTATGCATATGTAGATTTTCGAGATGGCTAAGTTCTTCAATTTGAGACTAGTACGACTATAGACTACGTAACGCTTCTAAAACGTTGGTATCAATCGATTCACATTGTTATCATGTTGATATTACTCAAAGTTGACTTTCGAACTCCCAAAAATTGAAGGCTAAGTTGAAAACACTATTTTGCATAACGGTTTGGCTGAGCGCACTCTAGTATTACTACCTTGAGAAAGAGTTCTAAAATTGCTGATTATTAAACCGTAGTCGAAGAGTAGATAACTAGAATCGTTTGGTTGATCACACTGTAGGTGGCTCCTAATGTACCTTGTATTCTGGTGACACCGATAGCGCCACATGGGCTGTCACAGCGGCCTCTGATTCTACCAGCGGGGGCGACAATAGAAGTAATAAAGCCGCATGTGTGATTTGAACCGGGGACCTATTGGTGTTGAGCAGGTTGGCATACCCACTGACTCACGAACGCTGCCTATAGCTAGTTTCGATGGTGCTACTAACATCGTACTTGATAGGGGCAGTAGAGTGAGAATTACCACAAGTAAGTGATGGGAGAATTTAGTGACAGTTCTGGGAGGGCTTCACACATGGAATAATCATTTTCTTCACAGTGATGTTTTTCCCCAGAAAATTCAAAGTTCACTTTTAACGAAGTGAACTGTGTCGAAAAGTGTAACTACTAATACAAAAATTTTTATTGAAGTATTCAACCTGATCTGGCCATTGCCACTAACATACATGAACAATAATATCGATCGCCTAATATATGAAAGAACCTTGGTGAAAAACGTCGAAACATTTCACATTTCACTTGACAAAAAAACGCATGTGAGCAGTGAATAACGCGGTGTAACGTGTAATTTACCAAGTGTTTTCAATTCATTTCATTTCGCGTAAAACGGGTGAAATTTCAATATCATCGCTCGCCCAGAATATCACGACTATACAGCGAAAAATGCATTTATGTCAGGTATGTCACCTGTCCCGTTTGTTTCTACTACCCAGCATCTCGACGATTGGTTCCACAGTCTGAGAAGTAAATTACATTGGGCACGAGAGCTCCGATAGTGAGTACGTTAGACTGTCCGACGGGCTTCCGAAAGGTCCCGAGGTCTATTCCTGGTTGTGTCAATTTAGTGATGTAACAATTTACCATTCATCCAGATGGTCGCGTTGTTGGGTTAGTGTTTGTCAATGGAAAGATCCGGGGTTCGATTCTACCCCTGGGTATTTTTAATATGAAGCTGCCTAATTCGACTGATAAAGCGATCAGTCTATTTCGAAAAATATATATATGGTTAATATATATATGTGTTGGTGACAATATGAAAATTCTGAGGAAAATTTGGGAAATTCTCGTCGGTTTTTGTACACTTCTACCCGAATTCGAATGACTAGGTTTGGAAATTCACGAGAAGGGAAAATATATTCCTCCAACACCGGTTCCAGCCGACGTCAGGTTTTTGGTCACTCTGTTTGGTCGAATTAAAATTTCCGTCCGAGCGTTCGGAGTGGCCAGAAGTGGACCTTCTACCACTGCTGCATCGCGACGCTTAAAAGTGCGGTTATCAGCGCTGGGCTCCGAAGCGAATGAAGTAAACAAAGAAGGCGAGAGGGAAAAGAAGAAAAAGCAGAAGCGACAGTCATCGCGGGTTGGCGATGATATTGATATCGGGAACTGCAAGACGGTGGCTGCTGAAGTGAGAAAAGAAATTTCCCATCGTGGAAGTCACTGAGCAGCTCTTGTGAGCATCAATTTGACGGAGCTTCATCTGTGGAAAACACTAGTGAAAAACATATTTCACGGTTCACTATGTCATCGGTGTTCGCGGCAACATATACGTCCTGTAGTTTACGTAGAGTAATACGCCACTTCACGTTAAACTCCAATGTATTTGGATATACTACGGTACAGCAGTTTCAAACGTGTACGTATATACGCGTGGTAGGCGACCCTGTAACTACGATCCGCTCGCTCCTGTGGTCAAAAGCTATTTCGTTGAGTTTAGCAATACTATTGAAGTTTCGGATAATTATAAATTTAGTCGGTAAAAAGTTGAAAATTGGGGAAATTTTGCGAAAAAAAGTGGGAAAATTATTGAAAATTTGGGGAAAATATAAAATTGTCCCGAAAATACTCCAGTGTCTGCTGCTTTGTACAGTGCGAACGAAAGAGTATGTATGCATATGTAGATTTTCGAGATGGTCAATTTCCTCAATTTGAGACTAATACGACTATAGACTACGTAACGCTTCTAAAACGTTGGTATCAATCGATTCATATTGTTATCATGTTGATATTACTCAAAGTTGACTTTCGAACTGCCAAAAATTGAAGGCTAAGTCGAAAACACTATTCTGCATAACGCTTTAGTTGATCACACTGTAGGCTCTGGGCGTGAGTCGATTAGAAGATGCGGTCCTCCACAGAGATGCTGATTTCATAGCGATTAATAAACCATGGGGTTTATCTGTCACGGATGGTCCGAAGGTTAAATATAGGTGAGACTCACATTACTCACGGGCTACTGCAATGTTTGCAGTGTATTGTCGTGGCATCACTTTGCTGAGTTTTGGGATTTGCGTTGGCTTTCCTCGGGGATTTCCTCACTAGTTTACACACGAGTTCGAAATTTCCTCAGAATTTTCCACTTTGTCACAAAAAACTCCCGAGTTTAGCTGAGGAAAAAAACATATATTCCTACTCCAACACTATTCTTCTCAGTCTCCAACGTCACCTGCGTGCATTTACATCTCCCTCTAGTTCGGAAGTGCCAATACTCATTCACCGACTGGACACTGCTACGGCTGGCGTACAACTGTTAGCACGACATAAATCAGCGGCTACTATGGCGAGAGATCGTATCGGGGCTAGGTGAGTGGGACTGGTGTGATACTTCAGAAACCAACAGGAATAATATCAGGGGGTAGGTAAGAGAAACTGTTATTATCGACGAGGCTACAGCTAATTGTGTGAGCTAAGCAATAATGGGGACAAACAGATAAGGGACAATACTTGTGTTATAAGAATGGCACATCACAACTGGGCAGGCTCTCATTGAAGTTTTAAATATAAATCCATATTATCAGTGGGGATATGATCACACAACTCATGCGGTGTGTACCAATTATGTGTTATTGCGTGGAACATCGTGAAACGCTTCGCTCCGCTGTCCTCGAGATGAGACGATTCCAGCGTGGATTTAAGAATGCCTTTCTCACGTGTTGAGTCCAATGGCTAGTAATTCTACCGATTAACATACCACGATACTTGTCAGATCATTCTGGAATCGTATTTACTGGGTGTTGGTATGGGGTCGAGTGCAGCTCGGTCCACGACAATTCAGTGGGACTATAAATATACCTCTAATTCACAGGTGAGAAATGTTGGTACGAGGGTGACCTACCTCTGGCAGCCAGGGTTGAAATGTGTGTGTGTGTGTGTGTGTGAGTTTAAAGTCCAACGCCTTCTACGACAGCACGGCTTAGTGAGACTCGCATTTATGGACATTGGTTCGAGGGATCAGTTTTAGCCTTTTAAATTGTCTACTTACATCATACCAATGAGTTTTGACCACAGGGCGAGATAACATCTGCCAATGTACTTCCTTTCCTCTGAAATATATGGTCGCTTTCCTCAGCTGAATTAGGGAGTTTGTTCAATAAGTATAGAAGTTCATATACGAATTAGGGTAGAAATGTACAGATACCAAGAATAATCTCCCAAAATTTCCTCAGAACTTCTATATTGTCACTACTACATGTGGTCGACCATGCGCATATTCCCCCCTTCCCCCTCCACACTGGTGGCTGCATCATCAGGGGTCATCATGTGAAACCAGCATCTTTCCACACGGCCGAGCTTTCTGCTATAACGAGATGGGAAATCCTCAAGTTTTCTCCTTTCGCTGGAGGAATAACCTTGTTGAAATTGGAGCCGTAAGTAATCAGTAACCACGGGTTCAGTATTGAATGAGAATAGATATACGGGCCGGCGAGATCAGTTGCAGGCACACTGTGCATTCGGACTGAGAACGCCCATTGTGGGTGATGACGTGTGAGCTGATATTCTCATCTGCAACTTTGATAATTGGTGTAGATACTCGAAAGAAGCAATTCGGTGGAACGATGCATATCCCGAAAAACACATGTTGCAACGCAAGGAAATGTTCGGCGAGGAGCTTATATGCAAACGCATGGTGAGTGGAAGTTCAACTTCCGAAGTTGTGATATACAATAAGAATGTTAAGTCATCTTTGAAATTAGTTTGGACATCAGCTGTAGTTACTATATCTCAAGTGTTGGAGTAGGAACATATGTTCGCTTTCCTCAGCTGGGCTCAGGAATTTGCAAAGCTAACATGGAAATCCGGAAGAAGTATACGAGAACCAAAAATTTCCCAAGGTTTCCTCGAAATCCCCGTACTGTCACGTAACACACGTAGTTGACCAGGTGCATATTTCCTCATAGCATGAGGCTCATAGTGGTTCAATTAAATGAGTCGACGTTTAGTATGGTTGTTGAATTGTACACTTGTCACTGAAAGGCCGGTCCTCTCCCATATCTTTCAGGTGTGTTCTAGACAGATTTCCATGCATTCTTTCGGTGGGGATCAAATAGACATTATAGCACCGGTGCCGCCACATATGCAGCAGATGTTCGACAAACTAGGATGGTAACTTTTTTGTATGAGAATGTTCCCGACTTTGCCTTGCGTGCAGTGAGCGTTGGTTTATTCATTTACAAGATTTTCCTTACAGAAAATAGCCTCCTAGTATGATAATGTTCCTGACTTTGTCAGTTGACTTTGTTGGTTTATGTCTAACTATATTGTTAATTGTTCCGTTCACTATAACTCACCAACCTTGATCCAGTGTTGGAGGAATATATGCGCGCTTCCCTCAGCTGAGCTCAGGAGTTTCCACACTAACCATAAGAGTTAATATACGAATTGGGGTAGGAGCGTACAGAAACTAATAAGAACCTCCAAAAAATTCCTCAGAATCCTTCATTGTTACCAACACATGGTTGTTGATCATGTATATGTTTCTCTACACAGCCGTGAACGATTATTGTTCACTTAATCGTTGGTTTATATTATACAGCGAATGTAATTTGTAGGTTATCAGGTACATTGAAGACTCGCAAACGGCTCGACCAAATGACTTATGGGATGCCATTGAGCTTCCAGATGAGGGACAAGGAGCTTCTTCAGCCGACTTAAGGTTGGTTACGGTTATCATTCTTTGCATATCGATAATTCAGGCCTACTTACGATGCGGAAGAGCCTTTAGTGTTGTCATCGACATTTGCCGAGAGGGAGAGACAGTCTCACAAGTCAACTGAGCTCAACTTTGCACGGCGGTATAATAAGCGAGTTACGGAGCGGCAAATGGAAAGGACTCAAGAGACTCGAATTGAGAGCGTATATGATGAGAGATGAGAGCATGTGTTTCTGAGAGATGCACTCCGTGGTGTTGCGTTGTTCGGGAGGAAGGGTAATTAAACCATGCTGTCGTGATATAATTTATATGTTACGAATCAAAATACGAGTAGTCAACACGTAGGGTAAACTCACTACTTGCCATCTGATGGCAGCCATCATGACCGTCACATTCGTAGTGAAACCTGAAGACGCGCTCGACGTGACCCGCAAGGATAGTCCGCACGTCTTCCGAAGATGTGATATACTCAAAAAACTCAGAAAATCATACGAAATCCATTGGGGAAAATCATTTCGAAATCTATGGTTTTCGAAAAACCATAGATTAGTAAGTATTTAGCTCACGTGAAACAACACCCTGAAATACATTGCCAATAATACAAAAAGCAATGACTATCAGAATGGGCCAGCCACGGATGCGATAAACATTGCAGATGATAATAGCATAAATAATCATAAACAACACAGACATCACCTGTACAGCATATTTGTTGCTTGGGGAGAGCCAACGCGAACACAGTAACCAAATAACCATTGCAGCAAGTATCCACCACAATCGCTTGGTAGTACCAAGCGATTGTTGGTACCATGAGTTCCAGCGTTGGCACTAAGTACGGATGTGTCAAGTCGGATCGTCCTAAATCCAACATGATCGACGAAGCTCGAAAACTCCGCATCATCAACGCCATTTGCCGCGCCCAAATTACGATCGTAGACGCAGTCCTCAACTTCCACAATACCATCGCCTAAAAAGCAATGGCCAACGGCTCCGAACCTTTCAAAGAGCGAAAGACATCATTCAAACGTAGAGGATCCAAATTCGGGAATGATAGGCTCAAAGCCAATAACCACATCGCCCTGAATAAAACAGAGCATACCTTCAGATGAGTCCCACAATTACGCAAAAGTGAATTGAGAAGTTCCACATTTACATATCCACTCTCATTCTTGGCGAATACGGACGATTGGTCCCGAGACCAACGTCCTTCAACACCGCGTGTGTCAGCGCCATAAAAGACAGCATAGCGAACAGAAAAGAAACGTAAAGAGACATTAGATGGACATTAGGTAAGTGGTTTATGGTTTTCGAAATCTCATTTCGAAAACAATAATATTGTTGCAATATGAAATCCAACCATACGTGATTTCAAGCAAAGCTTATCGACATACTCAGAAAACTGAACGGAGCTTTGATCAGCATGCATGGTTAGAACGCATGCCATTCCTGTCTGAGTTTAGTAATCTCAGTGGCATCCGAATAGCAACAAATGAGACTTGGCCGAGAAATCCACCTCAGCTTCATCCCGATGGAGCATCCCAGACGCTCCTCCAGATTGAGCGGCATACGAGTCCAAGCGAGCATGAACACTGACAGCCAACGAGTACATTACCATCATGTGCGACACTGCATAGCAAGTCATCGCTAAAAGCAGGATCCTACTCTTACCTCTCCCGTTCTCGTATTTCCCGGCAGCACGAATGACTGGCTCACCGCTCCCGACGTGAGCTAGCAGGTCCGGCCATTCCATGGCTTCAAAGGACATCCTACGACGCAGATTCATTTCCGAGCAATCTCCATCCTCACAACATCTACGCGACGTACCCTTACGGCTTACAAAACGATGTATTCTTCATTTCTTCGGGAGCTGCGCGCAATGCGATTATCATTTCTTCCAGTGCTTCCCAATGTGCTTCTCTAGATTGCTGAGATATGCAGCTTTTCTGTGGGTTTCTGGAGGGATGCCGAATTAGTCCCTTCCTCGCTATACACCCCTGGATAAGCCATCTCGTAATTGTCCAGCCTGGGGATATAATTCGTGATTCATGCAGTGCCTATCATGATACCTCATCTGTCGTTCAGTACTCCAGGAGTACTGACCGTATGTTACGACGTAACAAACCTGGACCTCCCAGACGACTCATATTAACAATACTAGCTCTACGATACTGATATATCCTACTAGGTTATGAGTTGTTACTTCGGGTCTACATTATGCAGACTACATGATACTCATTGTTAATAGTTTATACTAAGCAATTAATGCTATGAATTCTTCGACCACTCATCTCGCTGTGTGCTGCAAATTTCGTTTACTTTCAATGCTTTCCCGTAGGTTATAGCACGCTCCCGACTGCTTAGTGCCTGCTATGCTGCATTCGAAGCTGAGGTTTGAGAGGGTAGACAACCTTAGATATGTCCAAGCTTATCGCGAGTCATTCGGCGACCACGGGAAGGTCGAGATCCGTAACATGCTCAGTAGGTCAATATTAATCCAGTAACTCAATGAGTGGTCTATAATAACCAATGACGAGGGTGAAGAGGATTCACGTTCTGTAAGACAACATATTGATTCTGGTGGATGCTATGCCGATGTTACCGACTTGACCGCGGAGGAGATTTACCTAGAGGACAGCTGTGTGGGCAACTTTTTCGGTGATGAAAAGCTACCCAGGTTCATGGGGATTCCCCATTGGGGAATGCTGGCAGCATTATGCTGCCTTCGAGGAGCAGTTGCAGAAGAGGGTGGAACTCGAGCTTAAGCGATATCTCACCCTGTGTTGTCATGACGTATGATGGATTTTGAGAGAAAGCTAAGAGTACATTCCCGCTGTCATCAGAAGCAGCTATCTGTGCGCAATTCTTTACTCTCGCTACTAGCTCGTGCGAGAGCATTTTCAGTCGTGCACGAGATCAGCTTGGTATGCGTAAAACAGAGCTGAAGCCAAATACTCTTGAATCAGTGTTGATAATTCAAACCACCAATGCTTTCGAGAAGAGCTCCGTGAGGAGGTGACCAGGATGATCCTGGCAGGATCTGATTATCAGATCACAATAATGGACTCTGCATCTACAGTTCGAAGACTGAGATGAGCAGTCTCTCTGCGATTAATTTATCCATCGGACGAGTTCGACTTCTGTTAGACCAGAACTACTACCAAGTTAATAAGATCGTCCCTCGGAAACTCGGAATCCTAGTGCCTGCGTTGAAACCCCTTCAACTTGAATCTTTCCATCTCTGAGAGATGATATCTCGTGCAGAGATTGTATCAGCAAAGAAACGACTATCCTTGATAACAAATCAGCTTATTCAAATTAGTTGATAACCAATTACGTGGGTAGAAAGAGCGCGCTTTATGAGAAGTTCTCGGAGAATTTTTCCGAGCGAGTCTCGGCGAATCTCGCCGCTCGTCTGAGAGAAATATAGGAGACCGCGCTCGCTCGTCGGTCGGTCGCTCAGCGAGCGAGCGCCGAGCCGCATCGAGGCTCGTCTCACACGCAGATGCCCGTGCCCAAGTTGAGCACGCACTAACCTGTGAAAATGTAACACAATAGGATCTCTAAGAGAACCCAACTCGACAGAAATAGTCAAGAAGGATCGAGTCGACTCGACTCAGTCGAGTAACCCACGGAAAAGCCACATTGAGCTGTGACTTCGAGTGGAGCGAAGGGATGAAGAATCGGCAAGGTGGAGAGCGTGAGGTGCCGCAAGGTACCCTTCCCAGCGTCCGTAGCTACTTGACGTTAAGGTTCGAAGGACCAAAAGGGTCTAATTTAGACCTTTTAGACCGTCTTAAGTGCCCTTATGAGATCATTTCACGTGAGGAGCGGAATCGGTTTATTCCAAGCAATAGCTGTTATCCTAAGCATATGTTATCGAGCTAAGCATACCTTGCAGTTACAAGCACCTTCTTGTGTTTGGAAAAGCAAGTTTAAGCTGCTTCAGTTTACCCGATTTACCGTTAATCATTGATTAACGGTAAATCATGATTAATAATCAATCTCAAAATACCAAACACAGTCCTGTAACAGGACTCCTGTTATGATCAAAAATGTTCTCAGAAACGTTACGGCAGCGTCCAGCCGATATCTGAACTCAGTACATGTACATGTTGCGCATGTTCCACTGTGCAAATAAAAAATAGTATCTCGCTTGTC
>NW_003207986.1:0-3536 GCF_000006405.1 Perkinsus marinus ATCC 50983 | reverse complement strand
CATCTCACAGTGGAGCTGATCTGTTATTTTGATGTCACGAAGTGTGCATGCACTTCTACGAGAAAATATAAGCATGAAGTACATCACTGGAGTACTGATGATCAGCGCCGTGTGGAGTATACATACTCAGTTGAGTCAAGTAAATTCGCAGATGTAGTGCAGTTACTGCGAGCATATAGTGAAGAACATAGACTCTATGTCATAGTCATAAGTTTGCAAGATTTCCTCAATCTTGTGATGGATTACTGGCAGAAGAGAGGTCAGTACCGATTGAACAGGGCTCGATAACTCGGGTTGCATCCATCATTGTATAATAATCTCTTAGGTCAGCACCTCGCCATGGCAAAGTGTCCTCCGGCAGCTTATTGGGAGTTTTTTTAAGAGTAACACGAAGAGCTCGCTTGCAGCTGTTCTGTGCACCTTATGCCAAATCCCTGCCGAAACTGCGGCCTTGGAACGTTCGTTCAGCTCTGAGAAATTCGTCACGAAGTAGGATCGATGCATCGTGTTCGTAAATTTCAAAGCGATTCGTTTGGTTATTGACTGTTCCAAGTACCAGGTGCCAACCTGGGACCTATATGATTGCTGCTCAGGGTCAACAAACTTCAAGCAGAGATATTTACTGATGTTTATTTGCGATCCAAGACCCACCAGAGATTGGGATTGATAGATTCTGAGTCAAGTGATATGCAGCTCCCTGAACAACCCAATTGATGATGCATTTGTGGCACAAATTTTGTGCATGAACATACTTGTTAATCAGGATTTGAGTTCTTTTGAGTTGAGTGGTTCTTAGCCACAGTGCTGCAAAATATGTTCGCCTTTTTCAGCCGGGAATAATAGTTCCACCGTGGTAATTATGACAGATGAGAAGATGCTTCTAGATTTTTTACACTTTTTTCGACAATTTTTGCCATTTTTGCCACTTTTGGCAATTTTTTCCTATTTTTTTCTTATTTTTCCGAGCTCAAGGAAATGGCAGGAAAATTTCCACTGGAAAAGTTGGCAATGGAAAAATTGTTGCCATTTTGGAGCACCCTGCCACATACTAACCTTCACTCCCAGGTGAACTTGAACTTCGTTCTCCACTTTGCCACTCAGCATTCTTTAACGAGGCTCCATCGAAAAGCAATTGCGACATGCTTCTGTCTGTCAGACAGTGTCTGACTGTCATTGTATTGTACTGGTACTGCCATCAGAATCGCTCGACTCTTCATCGCATTCTTACCAGCTGATACTGTCAGCGTCGTTTGAAAGCCCTGTCAAAACCATAGTCGTACCAAGAGTGTGATAAATTCACCCTCCACACAATTTTACTCCCGAAAAGAGATTCGCCACACACCTGACTCTCGTCGCTGCTGCTATTCACGGTGATCGTATAAGCATCTGCAGAACGTTCTCTTCCTGCGACGAGAAGAAGACTTATGATCTGATCTGCTTCAAAATAGGTATTCACGTCTAGTTCTCGGTTCGGCATCAGAGTCAATTCCATCGCTCAGCGATGATCGCTGTCGCCCGCAGAGAGTTCTTCATCGGCAACTCCACGTCCCATTGAGGGGGGCTATAAAACAGAGGCTATCTCACTACTGCCACGGATACCTGTACCACTTGCGTGAGGAGCAGAAACGGCCGAGTGATAGCGCCCTGAGGCGCCAACTCTCCTCCTTCAGATCGTCGTAGTGGGCCACTGCTAGTGGCATCTCCACGCCCGGCACGACGGACCCGCGTGCAACCCAACATCGCTTTCTCTACTTGGACTCGTATTCATATCGGAATAATAGTGACGGGATACACCGAAGATTAAGATCCAAATAAAACCCCTGAAGTACGTAGGACTCTCGAAACGTAACGAGCTGCGAGAATACGGACTCCTCGAATATCGGACGCGTCACAGACATATCTTGTAATCACATAAGTGACTATTTCTAAATAAATCTGGTAATGACTCATTTTCAAATGTTATGACTCATAAAATTTAATAATGACTCCTAACTTATGACTAAACAAAAGAGAAAAGTAGACAGGATCAATCATGAACCCTCGTCTGAATAAGCGACAACTGAAGCAGCGCCTACGGACTCAAGATATCTTAGTTGACATGAGCTATGCTCCAGTGTGAACCGCAACCGTCAAGAATCATTCTACCATTATGCGGGTATGCATTCCAGCGACAATGATCACCCACACCGATAGTTTCCGCTAGTTTATTCAAACAGTCTGTGGTGGGATCTCCCGTCGGAGCAATAAGATCAACTTGGCTGAGTAGATCGACATTGTTCTCACTTCCATTAGTCTTGCCGAACACTTTCGATAAGCCGTAGGTGAAGTGGCAGTTGACGCACTCGGCCCGATTACTCCCCCTGTCCAGCTCAACGTCGGCCGTAGTTTGCATTTCAGACGAGCTCTTCACAGTTATAATGCAAAAGAAGCGATAGTCACTATCCCATCCAGCGTACTTGCCAAGGGCAGCCACCTCCGCTAGTTGCGGCTTAATAAGGAGGCCAATAATCAGCACCACGTGAAATAAATTGCAGGGTATCATTCTCATATGACTAAGTTGGTAGACTTGGGGTGGACAACTCCCGGAGATATGGGAATGGTTGAACTCGAGCGAAGTTTATGACAGAACTGTAAGGAAAAAATTACACCACTCCGCAAAGCTTTTTTCTTATCATACAAGACGTCACAAATTCATTGTTACTCCTATTGATGCGTGCTCCAGGCAGAGCGCTTCGCACAAGTTTTGTGCGCAAATGCTTGAAGAAACACAGGAACTTTTTCTGCTCATTCCATCATCCGTCATTCCACTTTGATAGGATTAACGAGGGTTTAACACACGACTCGAACTTGAGCCAAGATGGCTACGGAATTCTCGACACTTAGCAAGAATAGATTGCGCCGAACCCGCATGTTCGGTTGAACCGAACTTCGGTTCTAACTAGAGCATCCGTACGCATGCACAAGCCAGTGGTGATACCTGTTTCGCACAGGCTGTGCAAAATCTACCATACTATAAGTTTGAAGGTTATAAGCTTGAAACGATAATACTCGGTGAAAAAGAGCAAATCTCATAACACCGATCTATGTTGACAGGCCCATAAATCAAGAGTCTCGATCTTACCGAACTCATCATCCCATTCAACGTCAACCGGACCCGAGGCACGCATATCACGCACTGTACCCTTGAACCATCGCCGCACAGGTCGTCGCCGTTTGAGGAGGAACTATATCATACAGGACTCTAAATCTCATTTCAATCAAACTCATCATAGAGTTTGACTAGGGTTCAGACTTATCATAGATAATCGGATCAGACGATGATAAGTCAGTCCCATCAGGCTCTCCTTAGCGCCCGGGGGATAACGATGGAGAGGGAGAACCAGAGATATCAGGCCGGCGCCACGTAACGTCTGATACCGGGGATACATACAGACTCCGGGGAATCATCGTCCTCAAACTGAATCCAAACACGACCAGGACCAGAGGGATCATAGGTAATAGCTCCACGATGCCAGGAAGACTGCACGATACATACT
>NW_003216585.1:0-1214 GCF_000006405.1 Perkinsus marinus ATCC 50983 | reverse complement strand
ACGGCAAGGTGGGGTTGACTTTAACACAAAACACGAATGGAAACGGGTGAATATTACTCGTATACTTATAACATTGGATCAACTCGATTACTCATAATAATGAAAACTATCGAAAAAAAGTCTACTGGGATGAGCAAATACGACACATAAGAAATAAGAAAAAAACAACGGAAGAAATGACTTAATGTTTTTCGGAGACCGGATAGCTCTTCGGAGACCGAAAAAAGACGGTCTAGAATTCCAAGGTTAACCCTACCAAGATAAGTAGGTCTACCTTCTACCCGTATGGAGAATCCTAAGCGCCAGATAGAATAACACTTGTAAGACCAGCGTCCAAGCCACTAGCACGCCCATGTTCACGCCAATATCCGTATCTTCCAAATCGAACTGACGCAGAATAATATCCCCAGCCGGCGGTTCATCGTGGAACTCAGCGTACATGAACGCCCCAAACGCATAAGTGTGAAAGGCGATGTAGTGAACCCAGATCCACCCCGCGGGGATCTTATCTCGAGGTACCATAAACCCACAGACCAGCATGAACATACCATACAGACCGGCCCCAAGGGCGATGCCGATTATATAGTGGGGAGTAGCTGCGCCCAGGAGCATCATCAGCGACTCAGACACGACCATAGAGAGGAAGAGATTGAGAAAGAACCATCCGAACGCGTTGAGACCAGCGATACCAACGACCATCGCAGAAGACACGAGGGCGATCAGTGCTATACCCGGCAAAGCTGCCAGGAAGTTGGCCAGCACGAACATGAGCACATTGAGATTAGAATTAGCTCTCTCTCGTGCAAAGACAGCTCTGATCTCATCGAAGAATGGTAAGACAGCGACTGCCATGAATACCAAGAATGCTTGAACGTAGAAGAGCATCGGGATGTAGTCAAACTGAGTCAGAGAATCGTTCGAACGGATATACATAGTGCCAATCATGAAAGAAAGCATCACATACATGACGAAACGAACCCAGTAAATACCGGGATTCCGCAGGTTGTTCTGAAAGTTCCTTTTCAGCAGGGTCCAGAACTGAACCACCTTACTCGGACGAACGTACTGCCATATCTCTTTCTCGCTCAGTGGGGAGCCGACTCCTTCATCGGCGCCAAACCCTGGGGTAGTAACAGTCTCGGCGAGCAGGAACTGCTGCATCTGGCAGGTCGGCGCCCTAGTCTCTTTCCTATAGCGTTCAATGAGGCCCTGAA
>NW_003212874.1:0-1663 GCF_000006405.1 Perkinsus marinus ATCC 50983 | reverse complement strand
CTTCAAAGAATCACGAGCAAATATACCAGTCAACAATTTTGACTCATCCTGACCAAGCGTCTCCTCACCCCCCTGCGCCATATGCACTAAATTAGCGCTAGGGAAGACCGCTTTGTCATTTTTATCCACACAATCCCAACTGATCGTAACCCCATAACAGCGGTAACCTAGACAGAGCATCAGCTTTATTGGCGTCGGTAGCTACCTTACGTACAACCACAGAAACACCCGTAGACTCCAAATCAGTAATAATTTCCCTGATAGACTCGGTAAGCCTTCTTACAACAACTCGTTCGAGGCTCTTCACCGAGCATCTATTAGTGGTTGTCCAACGACAAACCGTCTGCGAGTCGCTGTACACCACCACTTGGGATATCAAAGGGTGCTTACACTTCCCCGATAGCACACCATGAATAGCCAAAACAGCTTTTGACAAAGCGATAAGCTCCTTACGGTTGATATGGTAGCTACGCGCGCCATCCTTGAAAATACCCGCAGATGACTGTAGTAATGACTCAGTCTGATTCTCGACACTATAACTCATCATAACCCATGACCATGCTACCGAGCTTGCATCAACATAAACATGGAGCTCATCCTCAGGTTGTAATTGACATACTGAGTGATAGCATTCAGAGTTCTGATAGGTCTCAAGAGTGTCGAGACATGAAGACAATACATGATAAGCCGGATTCTTTGGATCCACAACAAACTCATCATCCCATTTGAGTCCACTGGCAAGGGCACCACCGACTATCTTCAAAACATCACTAGCTAGCCGTTCAGAACCATGTATAAGTAAAGGATCACACCCACTGCTAGCAATAGCAGAAACCGAATACAGTGACCGCTTCGTCCACATAGTCTTGATTTTCCCATCATTATCACGGATGGTACCAATCTTATGTTTGATGCAAGAGAAGCCGAGACTTCCGGGACTATCTTTCCCAAATACCCATAATATACCAAGATGCTTAAAGCTTCTTTGAGTCATACTATCAAAACCCTTGGCTTTGGGAAAGTCGAAACCGTACCGACCGGCAACTTCTATAATCTTATCCAACAAGATATCACCGATCGATTTCCCATCAACGAGGCGTGGAGACTCACCACCTTCGTTTATTATCACCGTCAAATCATCGAGATAGAGGTATATGGCACAATCCCATAGATGTGCCTTGATCTCATCGGGAATCTCCGAAAGTGCTCGGTCAAGAATAAAAACCAAAGCAGACCACAAACAACAGGGCCCAGCTCTTAGGCCGAAACATAGCCGAGAGCATCGGTAAAGGTTACCATTAGCCACCAGTTCCACCATGGAATCCTTCTCCAAACGGATTCTGTAAAATGCAGAGCTCGCATCTCTCACCAAGACTCTAGAGAATTTCCTATATCTTAATCTCAGGTTCAGGAGGATAGACGCTATCGACGGACCAATATAGGACCCAACTGGGCTGTATAAATTCCTCAGTCTGGCATCAATAACGGGTCTTATTGGGGTGCTAGACCCCAACTTCTTAGCTTTAATAGGAAACACCACCAGAGTACCAGGGGAAGGGGGGTTAGATTCAATTGGTCCAATCTTCTCCCACCATCGATTAGTTTCATATTTTTCCACTTCAGCTAAAAACTTCAACTGCTCAACCTCGTCTATCTTCCCAAT
>NW_003204357.1:0-1307 GCF_000006405.1 Perkinsus marinus ATCC 50983 | reverse complement strand
TGAGCTACCAATTAGTTGAGTATGAACCTCATCGGCTCATGGTATATCCTGTTCGAACTACTACTCCTCGACAAAGCTGTTTTATACATAAAAGATGATAATATGATATTCTACAAGCACGCAGTGTATATCGCATGCGTTGTGGAGTATGCTAAATCTTGAAGACTTTAATATTCTTGGGGTTCCTTAATTTCGATTCAGACAGGAGTAAGAAGACGAGGACGAGGAGGAGGATTTCCTAAGTTCATGTTGTTGTTGGTGGGCACTCCCAGCAGCAAGGGGCCGTTCATTTCTCCATATTTTCAGTTGTCAACTCGTGGAGTATGAATAACGCATATCGAGATGTGGTGAAAGTGAGCTTTCATTGGTCGAAATTGGTCTTGTGTTCGACGAATTTCAACTTGCGTTTCCCAATTCATAAATTCCATTTACGAATTTGAGCTTTCATTTTCAACCAGTCCACGAAAATCAAATTTCATTCATCTAATTTGTTCTTTCGATTGTTGAATTTGAGATTGAAAAGGTGTAGAATATATTCACATATAATTTATTGTCATAATGAAGAGACGAGTATCAGTCTCATACCATTCCTCACTCAACATTGGCACGACATGTGATAGTTAATAATAATGACTTGTTAACTACTGCTTACTGGAGATTATCTTTAAAGTAATGGTATCTGAATATAAAGAATTGACTCTAATTCACTCATCCGATCATGGTTTTGAGAGTATTATCGTCATCAATCAGCCTAACGATAGGAAATATGATGTGCCCGCTACTACTACTACAGCAATGGTTATCACTACTCCGTATTTGGTCCTCGTCTACAGGTTTAATACTTCTTTATATGAACTCATCATTACCCATAGCATCTCGGTTTGGCATCATAAGAGTTCCTGTGGAAATGGGTCGTAGTGCCCTAGGTGTGCAGCCCCTCGACCACCACCACCATCTACTACCTGCATTCTGTTCAAGTCAATATCTCGTTGATGTGATGAACGAAGCGTTGAAGTTGAAAATACAGGATCCTATATTGTGGAATAGGATACAGTCACGAGGGGTCGGACTCGGGTCTTCACGATGTAAGTTTACTCCCACTACCATATGCACTGCTTGGATGGGTGTTCATGATGATGATGCATGTTCATTTTTGAGCTCGTACAAAGGTTTAATAAGATGGCTCGATGATGAATTAGCTAAAGATGATAATCTATATGGTCTATCCACATCTACCCTCTACCACCTCACAAATCGATCAATAGCTTATCATAAGTGGACTTTGGCAGAAGCAGCCATCACCAGAC
>NW_003210783.1:0-1104 GCF_000006405.1 Perkinsus marinus ATCC 50983 | reverse complement strand
CCTCCAGAAACCGGACATCATCGCCATAACAACTGAAGCTGGTCTAGACGTCTACCCAGAGCATGTTAGGATGGTGGCTCACCATTACATTGTGGAGGGCGACAAAGGGCTACCAACAGAGATGAAGTCTACGATAATCGGACTTGAAGAGATTCCGGAAGACCACACAGCGCCGAACCTAGCGAGCATAATCTACAACACCTTGGAGAAAATGAATCTATTGGACAAGGTTTTGTACTCCATAGAAGAATATCCATTCAGCTTCACTGGCTTCAGGTGGCCTTCGTCGTCACCGACTCCGGGGGAGACATACGTAGGGCCTCGACCAAGCTCTTGATGGAGAGCCGTAAAGCATAGGACAAAGACAAGGCCGGCAAAAACGACAAGGAGCCTGACTTGGACAAGCGCTTTAGATTGAAGCACATGGTGTGCTGACTGCCGTGTGCGGGACATCGTCTCCATCTGGCAGTATCGAATGCCCTCAAACTCTTCCTCAATATGAACAATCGAGGCAAAGCCTCCAACTACCAGGAGGAGGATGACGGTGGTGATGTTGGTGATGTTGGTGTTAGTGGTATTAGTGGTGGTAGTGGTGGTAGTGGTGGCAATGGTAGTAATGGTAACAATGATGGTAATGGTGGTGATGATGTCGAAGTACTCGCTAACGCTATATATAGCGATCAAGATGACGACAGTGAGGATGATGACGAGTGGGAACCAGAAGACGATGCCGCGTGGCTAAGTGGGCTCGAGGACACCAAACCAGTCCGCAACCAGACCGTCGTCCATAACGTCATCACAAAATGCCGGGAGATGCTAAAGATGTTGAAGTTCTCCGGGAAGGCAGCTCGCATCATGGAGGATGTCCGCAGCAACATCCCTGATGAAGAGAAAGCTAACCTAAACTACACAATAGATACGCCTACCCACTGGAACTCAACAGTGGTAATGTTAGAGATGGTGCTTAAGAACGAGGCCAGCTTCGACCAGTTCCAAGCCAAAGTCAAAGCTGACAAACTTCAAGGCCAAATATGGAAAACAGTATGCAACTACGGATTCGCCACGAAAGATTATGAAAACATGCGAGACATCGTCAAGGTTTTG
>NW_003208961.1:0-1492 GCF_000006405.1 Perkinsus marinus ATCC 50983 | reverse complement strand
AACATACCTCATAGTAGTAGTAGGTATTAGACTTGACAACTACTCAAGGTGGTATGGACATCGTTAATATCCTTAAATTGCTTATACTATCCTTGCTCTATGATCATGATAATGCTGCCTCTTATGGTGGTGGTAGTGGTCATCATCATAATAATAGTATTATGATGAGTAGTAATAGGAAGAGGAGACTCGTAACAATGCTACCTCAAGTATTGAGTACTATATTTAATGATGATAATGAATTCATAATATATATATTAATAATATCATCATCATTACATAGTAATGGTGGTACCATGATAGATATCATACGATTATTATTAAAATACCACAACAGGTAGTAATAATAATACTAGTACCCCATTATAATCCACTACTACTAATACTACTACTTTAGGTATGATGATGGTGACGCTATGATGGATATGAAATTGAATGCATTACAGAGTGTTATAATCCTTATGTGGGTAGGACATCATGATAATAATAAGACTACTACTACTAGCACTAGCAATAACATTATATTTGATGTAATACTATCGATGATGATCATAGTTATCCGTATAGTATTGACAGTTATCAACAGGTATCATCTAATAGGAGTATTAGTAAGAGAATACCATGTATAACATCACACCTCAGAGATCTACAACATAAGTGCATAAGTTGTTATCATCATCATGGTAGTCATACTAGTAGTAGTAGTAGTATGATGATGATGAACCATAATCAAACAACAACATCATCATCACATGGTAAGGAGTATCATGTGATCTCTCTTTATGGTCATCATCATCATGCACATTATAGATGTTTCTGGTGATAGATACTTTTGAATGGTACATGATGATGTTGATGACGATACGTGATGATGAAGGAGGGAATAATAATAATGGTATACGAGATAAGATGGATATAGAAGAAGAGTCGATGATGATGATGAAGAAGAAGAGTCGTCATCTACTACCACTAACGATTCATGATGATGATAGTGGTAGTAATAGTAGTAGTAGATAACGATATCATCATATACATACACCTAATATGATTAATAAGATCATGATGCAGGTACTATTAAGGAGATTGTCGATACATTACTACTACTACCAACAACAACAAGCGCACAGTATGATGATGTTGATAGTAGTAGTAATAATAATAGTACTATACATCTAGAGTATGGAGGTGAGCATTATGATAATAGTGGTATTATGATGATACTAGATGATAATGATGATGTTGGGTGTACTACTCCATCATCATCATCTTCTACAATGATAGTAGTAGATAAGGATATAGAACTAGATACTGGTATGTTACTACCATTACTACAACCATCACCACCATATGATAATCGTCATGTATCATGGTCGTCATCATCATCAATGTGTAGTAATAGAGTATCTATAGTAGTACCATCATCATGGACGCTCTATTGTGATTATACATATGATGATAATAAAGGATTACTACTACTCTTATGATGATGATA
>NW_003208544.1:0-1696 GCF_000006405.1 Perkinsus marinus ATCC 50983 | reverse complement strand
CTCTTTTAACACGACCTAAGTGCGGAACGAATGAAAAGAAATCGGGGATCAAATAAGTATTCAAATGTAACTGACTTAACTTAACCGATACCTTACATGAAGGTGTGGGAAATGGGAAGGAGTAGTTTGTATTGCCTGCGTTTCCCTCCTGAGGGCAACGAAAAACCAGAACAGGTAGTATAAACAGGCGTAAACGATCGGGTTGTGCCTCTGAGGCACTGCCTCACTAAACTAAACAGACTCAGAACGTGGTCGCGAGCCAGTAATGGGAGCGAGAGCAGAAATGGGTGTGGCCCGCGTTTCCCTCCTGATGGCAACGAAGTAACCAAACCAGGTAGTATGAACAGGCGAGAACAGGGAGTGTTCAGACGAAAGATGGTGATTGTGGTAATCGTCACTGACAATACGAGTGAACTATGCGAACAAAATCATCATTACGAGTGACAATAGGGAGATCTCAGACGAAAGATGGTGATTATGGTAATCGTCACTGACAATACGAGTGAACTATGCGAACAAAATCATCATTACGAGTGACAATAGGGAGATGTCAGACGAAAGATGGTGATTATGGTAATCGTCACTAACAATACGAGTGAACTATGCGAACAAAATCATCATTACGAGTGACAATAGGGAGATCTCAGACGAAAGATGGTGATTATGGTAATCGTCACTAACAATACGAGTGAACTATGCGAACAAAATCATCATTACGAGTGACAATAGGGAGATCTCAGACGAAAGATGGTGATTATGGTAATCGTCACTAACAATACGAGTGAACTATGCATAACATGAAGTCATCATTACGAGTGACAATAGGGAGATCTCAGACGAAAGATGGTGATTATGGTAATCGTCACTAACAATACGAGTGAACTATGCATAACATGAAGTCATCATGGAGTGGTAAGGTGTTGATCAGACGACTGACGGCAATCACAACAGTTACGCTACATTGCCGCTAATCAGCCTCCATTTGCTATTGCAGGCCTAATTCGCGCAGAGCTACTGGAGAGCAAACCGCGATTCAACAAATCCCTGCATAAAATGAACCCTACATGACTGAACTCAACGCAATAGGGAGGGAATAGTTCCCGTCGGAGAGCACTGGAAACAGCATTGGAAGCACCGCAGCTGCCAACCAGAGAGGTCGTAGTCGCCTTTACTTGAGCGTTTCCACTTAGTGATGGGCGTGGGCGGCGTGAGCCTTCTTACGCTGGGCCATGATGTCAGCCTGGAGCTCCTCACGCTTCGCCTTAGCTCTCTTGTGGGTGCCCAAACGCTTCTTGCCGTACTAAAAACATCATTCCGTAAACAAACTCGAACAGGAGTAATCCATCCCCGCGACCACTATAGAAGACCCCAAGAGTGATACCTACCTTGAGAGCACGCTTGAAGCTAGCAGCAGAGCCGATCTTGATCAACTCCATCATATGGCGCTCATAGGGAGCAAATCCGCAAACCTCACGGGCGACCTCACGGGCGAGATGCTTCTTAGCAGAATAAGAAGACTTAAGTGCCTTGGGTTGGCGCACGTTCAACGTGTGACCCTTGTTGATGCCAGCAGCCAAGCCTGATTTCGCGGCCATTTTGACGGGACTACCTGTAAGGAAGGGCTCCAACAGCAAATGAATAGCGTTAATCGATCGCTGCCGCGAGCGAGATCTGTAATATACGGGCTTGCGCTACT
>NW_003207491.1:0-1009 GCF_000006405.1 Perkinsus marinus ATCC 50983 | reverse complement strand
GCGCAGATTTAGACCATTTTGGTGACATTTCCAAATGACCTACCACATATGGTCCACTGTAACACCCCATCCTCAGAAGCATACCCATATGGTTGAAATCGAGCCACATGGCCTACATCAACTTTTATACCCACCTGCAAGTCAATTTCGCCCATGTGCGAAATTGATGTGCAGCTTTCGCGAGCATCTTTGACCAAACGTGCACATCGATTTCGCGCATCCCCCTCCACCCCTTGGACAATGTTATAAACTATGTTCACTTGTCTCTCTATTGAACTACTGGACTCTGATGTGGGCTAGCATAGAGTGCTTCACAATACAAGACAAAAGAGGAACAATGTCCAAGGGGGTGGGGAGGGGGTTTGTAAAAAAATGTACGACTTTTGCAAAAAGCCAGCAGCACCCTAAGGACTTCCCGGGCGGTCCCCCACCCCAGTACTATCCGGGCCTTGCGCCGCTTAACTTCGGAGTTCGGATGGGATCCGGTGTATTCGACGCAGTATGGCCGCTGGCGATCATAAAGTCGACCAAAAAGCCAAGTTACCCCCAACCGCGCACACCCAAATTTGGACAAGTCGAGGATTTTCAACCCATAAGGTATGATCCTCCATCCAACTTCAAACGCTCATCAGGACACTATACCGCGATCCAACTCTACCGTGCCCCACACCAGAGCTCTCAGAAGCTCTTGAGTGTGGAGTAATCCGCCTTTTTAAGTCGAGTCCGTAGATGGAAATAGAATAGGAGGAGACAAATCGGCGCAACACGGGATGAATCTCAGTGGATCGTAAGACTAAGCCTACTCTCAACACTTACAATACCCGGATGCAATTAAGTCGTCTTCAAAGGATTTATCGAGCCCAATACTTGCAATTGCTATGATCACCATACACTCTGACCACAAGTCAATGCAGCCAGAGGTATAGCAGCTTGGAATTTTGGTCAGGGCGAAGCCTGACCTAGCCTTTTTTCTTGTAGCATTGAGCACGGTGTACAACACTGCTTATCC
>NW_003206125.1:0-1886 GCF_000006405.1 Perkinsus marinus ATCC 50983 | reverse complement strand
ATCAAAGTGATAGAGATCATTCCGCACTTCCGGGACGAGCGGAGGCACCGTAGTAGTCGTCTCACCGGGGACCAAACGAACAGAACAGAAACTGAAGTAGATGCAGGATGCGACGTAGTGACATCAGCAGTGATCAAACTCTGTTGTGCCAGCCTCAGTGATGACGTGTTTCCAGCCACCTTCACACTGACATGCCATCAACAGATCACTCCATTGCCCATGGGGTCCGCAACCTGCCATAAGAATCTCTCAAGAATGAGGACACCTCCCCTCTCACCTTGCCCTACCACAGTTGAGGTCGACCTTGCACTTGTTAGATAAACTCTAGAGGTATTTGTAGCCCATGAAGTGGTGAACGGCTCCAACGTAGTTGCCGATCCGCCAGTAACCGAACGTGGGATTGTCGAAGTTTCAGCGGTAGTCAAACGCGTGCTAGTTGAAATGGTTGTTAAAGGTGGCGGAGTAGTTGTAGTCGACGTAGTTGTAGTTGAAGTGGTAGTTGTTGATGTGGTGGTAGTTGTAGTAGTTGTAGTAGTTGCTGTTGTAGTTGTAGTAGTAGTTGTTGTAGTAGTGGTTGTCGTGGTAGTCGTGGTTGGCGCTGGTACGAAGTCTCGGAATACACCAGCTGATGGAAACCACATCGTAATCGACATAAATCGATCCACAACTCACGACTCCGCGCATACAGCCAGCCAGTGTACTCGACGCATTCTTGAGTAAGGTAGTTTGTCGACCAATAATTGCAAGGTTTCCAGGGCCCTATGCTAACCTGTTGTTGGGGTAACGCGATGTGGACTAAAAGGGAATACAATCTAACTGAGACCTCGAGTTCCAACTGTACAGCGACGGTTCCGCCACGAACCATCAGGATCATAGCAAAGAGGCCTGAAAACGAACTCTCTATCACTGATCTCAATCCTGTGGTTACCTTCCAGGGTAGTCGCCGAATCCCATACAAGCTGAAAGAAAAGCTGAGTATAGGTGAAGGTGCAGACGGTGGACGTCCAAAGCGGTCCTTATGTCTACTTAGGGCGCATAGCAGGGCTTTCTACCCGGCTTCGACCGTACGGGTCGTCTCCCTGCGAAACCATAGCAGTTTCACCTTTTTACCTGGAAGTCAGGCGTGAGAAAGTAGACCTTGCCCGAGCTACTCCGGTGGTTGAAGGCACTGTGGACACTGCTGAACTAAAAGATGGAGACTGTGTACTGCTTGTTCATTTGAATGGGTGTAGACGTGCTAGGCTCGTATGTAGGGCTTTTCATCGAGGACCAGAAGACGGGGTCCGGTTCAGATACTGGACAGCGAGGATGGTCGACGATTTTCCCCGGTATATCTGAATGCCGATGGTACTACTCTCATGAGGGAGGCACCACCTCAAGGGGCCACTGCCTTTATGAGATCAGTTCAAGGTGATGGCTTCGTTGAAGCTTACACCTACGAGGTTATTATCGAAGGATAGCCACGAGTCCCTCGTGACCAGCGGTGACTTGAACGAGATACGTTGTCGCCGACTGGGGGGAGATACTATCGCGTACGGAGTTACCCCTATGACGATCTAGACATACGCCTCCGACGGTGATCGTGTCTGTTGGTGATCGTGTCTGTCTTGACTCCTTTATTCTCTTAAAGTTCCAATCCGTGTTGTTGAATCCTAAGTTGACCCCCAACTAAAGCTCATCCAAGGCGCAGAAAAGCCTTTGTATATGCGTGCAACGTGTAAGGGCATACGTGATGGCTTATTGGCACAAATAACTTCAAGGATAACAAGTGCGAGGATAATCGTTCTCGGGCACTTAAACTAAATGGATGAGTGTGAATGCTAAGATCACAATGGTGAACACAGAGTGACTCAGCTGAAGAGACATAATGCACAACTACTGCCTGA
>NW_003203276.1:0-1342 GCF_000006405.1 Perkinsus marinus ATCC 50983 | reverse complement strand
TTGACCGAGGACTGCTGATCTGCAGTCAGCCGCTCTACCACTGAGCTACACACCCGTGATCGTGCGCAAATTCACGTGCTTGTAACCCCTGGCAGGCCACAGGATGGTTGGAACAGATGTTTGACGATATTGATACAGGGCGCGCCCGGATTTGAACCGAGGACCTGCTGATCTGCAGTCAGCCGCTCTACCACTGAGCTACACACCCGTGATCTTTGCGAAAATTCACGTGCTTGTAACCCCAGCCAAGCCACAGAATGGTTTTAACAGATGTTTGACGATATTGATACAGGGCGCGCCCGGATTTGAACCGAGGACCTGCTGATCTGCAGTCAGCCGCTCTACCACTGAGCTACACACCCGTGATCGTTGCGCAAATTCACGTGCTTGTAACCCCTGGCAGGCCACAGGATGGTTGGAACAGATGTTTGACGATATTGATACAGGGCGCGCCCGGATTTGAACCGAGGACCTGCTGATCTGCAGTCAGCCGCTCTACCACTGAGCTACACACCCGTGATCTTTGCGAAAATTCACGTGCTTGTAACCCCAGCCAAGCCACAGGATGGTTGGAACAGATGTTTGGCGATATTTATACAGGGCGCGCCCGGATTTGAACCGAGGACCTGCTGATCTGCAGTCAGCCGCTCTACCACTGAGCTACACACCCGTGATCGTTGCGCAAATTCACGTGCTTGTAACCCCTGGCAGGCCACAGGATGGTTGGAACAGATGTTTGACGATATTGATACAGGGCGCGGCCGGATTTGAACCGAGGACCTGCTGATCTGCAGTCAGCCGCTCTACCACTGAGCTACACACCCGTGATCTTTGCGAAAATTCACGTGCTTGTAACCCCAGCCAAGCCACAGGATGGTTGGAACAGATGTTTGGCGATATTTATACAGGGCGCGCCCGGATTTAAACCGAGGACCTGCTGATCTGCAGTCAGCCGCTCTACCACTGAGCTACACACCCGTGATCTTTACGGAAATTCACGTGCTTGTAACCCCAGCCAAGCCACAGGATGGTTGGAACAGATGTTTGACGATATTGATACAGGGCGCGCCCGGACTTGAACCGAGGACCTGCTGATCTGCAGTCAGCCGCTCTACCACTGAGCTACACACCCGTGATCGTTGCACAAATTCACGTGCTTGTAACCCCAGCCAAGCCACAGGATGGTTGGAACAGATGTTTGACGATATTGATACAGGGCGCGCCCGGATTTGAACCGAGGACCTGCTGATCTGCAGTCAGCCGCTCCACCACTGAGCTACACACCCGTGAGCGTTGCGCACATTCACGTGCTTGTAACCCCTGACAGGCCACAGGATGGTTG
>NW_003214466.1:0-1954 GCF_000006405.1 Perkinsus marinus ATCC 50983 | reverse complement strand
TCACAACACAAGCCTTGTCTACATCCCAATCCACAGTACTCAACACTGCGGCAGCATCACCAGGCGGATCAGCACAACTACAGGAGACTATTGACAACCTCACGATACTCCTTCATCTACCTTTCTTGCAGGCCGCTACAAACTCGTAGCAGCTTATACGCCAACTGCGACTTTTCGAGGTCTCTTTCACATGAATTCACACAACCAACGATGAGTTGGAGGTCATCGTCAGCAGCAGCAGCAGCGGGGGCGCAAGCGTACTGAGGGACAGAGCCATCGAGCCCACCAGAGGAGGCACTCTCCCTTACGCTGTTCACAATGTGCATGACTATCGAGGCTGTATGGACATCCCACTTGGATGTAGCCAGACACCTCTGCGCCAGCTGTTTGAGCTCAGCCTGGTCCATCGTACCATCTGGCCGCCGCTCTTCCAATACACCATTCAGCTGGGCGACCTAAAAATGAATAAATGCTGC
The DNA here is from genome assembly GCF_000006405.1 of Perkinsus marinus ATCC 50983. Taxonomy (NCBI): domain Eukaryota; phylum Perkinsozoa; order Perkinsida; family Perkinsidae; genus Perkinsus; species Perkinsus marinus. Next base: position 1,478 of record NW_003214466.1, on the reverse strand, counting down.
TGGAGAAAGGCGGAGCGAAGCAACTCACAGCTCGGTCCCAATCCCAACCAGTGGTTCTGAGTACTTTGACTGCCACTGAAGACGTTACCACTAAACACAGTGCTTGGGACATATGAGCGACCTAAAGCAGCCTATGAACCACGCCCAGTAGCCCCATCGGTCACCTGTTCGACGGAGTCTACCAGAAGGGTGTGAGCGGCCGCCGATGGTATCCAATGATTATCACGAAGAACAGCATTCAGAGTAGCCTCTGAGTAGTAGAACACGGTTACAGTAGCTATCCTAACAATGCTTACCCCTCGGGCAGTCCTCTTCAGAGACATCACCCTCCGTCAATAGGCCCTTCAGACCTTCTCGGGCCTTCATCTTATCCACCACAGGGTACCTGCCGCCTCTCAGCTCTCCTCCAAAGCCTCGCCAACATCTTCTCACCATCGCATGAGCCAGCTCTTGAAGTAGTCCTTATTGCTATTATACAGCTCAGCTAGTTCCTCATCGGTCGCAATGAACTCACATCGATGCCCAAGGCTCTTGTCACTAAAACGAGAGTACCAACTATTGGCAGTAACAACAAGACCTTACGAGTCGCGATGGAGCGAGTCCAGTTTGAGCCATCCCCCGCCGGTCGGTAGACGTAGGAGGGACCAGTAGTGCATCGCCCGGCCAGGGATGCACTCGTACACTAGGAAGCCTCGAAACCAACTACCATCGCTCTCCTCGTTGGCTGCCGTGACGAACTTCTGACCAGCGGAGCGAGCAAAGTCCGGTGTTGGTTCTGTCTCGATAACCATGTGCCTACAGCAGACCTAGCATACCCAGAAGAGACCTTCGCCCTACCCCGCGTGCTTTTCTGATGCCAACTTCAGCGCTTCAATGTCGAACCAGCCGGTACGAGCACCGTCACCACCCTTGGCTGAAGGCACGGAAATGCCTGATGGACAGCCACATGCCTCTGGACTTTCTACACGACCTACTACCCGATGGGGCCAGGAAGCTACCACCCCGCTGGAGTAGAGCCACTCGCGACTCGGCCGCTTGGAGATGCGTGAGCTGATATAAGGAGGGCCTCATTACCCATCAGAAGCCCCCCACCTACCGAGACGGTATTCTTCTGAGCCAGGTTGTTGATAGCATGTATTGCACAAGTAGCCGTGCCATTCCCCTGGCATTCGAAGTACCTGCCCAAGAGGGCCTCTCACAATGCCCTATGCCAGCACCCTACACTCCCATGCTTTCAATATCAACAGTGCTGAGGTACCGCGTGGAGGTGGGTGGGGCCTCCGATAGCTCTTCTGTAGAACCAACCTCAGCCTCGTCGAACGATTGCTGCAGCGCCTGAGGGGTCCGTCCTAACTGATGCTCAGCGAAGCGCCACTACCTTTGCCAGAGCTTCATCGTTCTTCTCCTCATCTTGCGAGCCCATAAGACCTACCGGCCTGAGAGTGTACCTGGCATCACCAGTGGGGCTCTAACCCCTG
>NW_003208364.1:244443-254273 GCF_000006405.1 Perkinsus marinus ATCC 50983 | reverse complement strand
TTTGGATCCCTCTCGCTTCCATAGCCTTCCAGAGATAGACCCGAACACGAGGCGGGCGGCATCAGCGATGATCGAGCTAGGGTTGCTAAGATCATCGGAGGTAATGTACTGAAGGACTCTGTGAAGGCATCCCATGAACCAGGTGATTTCGCACAAGGTAGATCATGGTTATGCAGCCCTGCTATGGGAAGAGTTGGGCAGTTGCTCTTGGGGGCTCGTCCAACTGGCGATAACGCTAAAACAGTAACGCTTTCAACTGGAGGAAGAAGCGATTCCGAACTGAGAGCCGGTGTTCTGCGATTCCTGGATCTCATTGTCAAGGATGGTAATCAGAGTATCATAGGCCAAGATGAGTGGTGTGAATCTTTATGAGCCCGGCTCAGTTTAATTGTCATTACTCACAGCTCAGCTCTACCTCGTCATGTTCATCACTTTTTACTATATTTATAGGACGATGTCATTCAGGTCATCTCTCCTCGGACTCGCATCGTAAAGAGTTGGTCCATGGCTGTCCTATGGTGAATAGCGTCTTGGTTGAGCGGGTTAATAGAATGATTGATTCACTGGAGGAATGGATTCGGTGAGTAACGGTTACGTGTATAGTGTAACTCGTGTTGTATCATCACCCTTGATCGTTGTACTGTCTACCTCGTGGCTTGCTTAATAACCACCTTGTCCTTGCTTCGCAGAGCTCCCTCGAATACTCGGAATCCTACCGACGTTAATATTTCTCTAACTAATGCTGCTAACAGTCCCGTACTTAAACTGTATAAGGTAATATCAACACTCGTATCGAGGCTGATATGGGCTATTCCAGGACATTCCAGACGCTTCGCTAAAGGAGGATTTCATGACCGTACTAGCTATTACAATTCGTGAGGCATCAAACGTAAGTTGCAATCATCGGGCGTGACGAGTCTTCATGAGAGTGTCCAAAGCTCTTATCAGTCATGCTCACTTCAAGCGTCAGGAAAGCTTGGCTGGAAAATTTTGTTCAGCATTCTAGATGTGGTCAGAAAGTTTTGTAGATACCCGCCTGCAAGGAGTACGCCGATGAGGCTGATCGAGAGTTTTTTGTGTTACATACCACTGGGAAGAGTGTTCTATCACGTTGGCTCGACAAGCAGATTCAGAAGTAGTTCGATATGAAAGGGTTCCTAGGCGCAGGGTATATCAATCCTAGGCGCTTGGTGTATTCCTTGAGACTCTCGAGAACATGCGCCATTATTCTATATCAGGCATAATTCACGAGCATTGGATGACTATAAGAAGTATCTTTCGATGGGTCCTAGGGAAACAGATGCCGCGATTCAAGCTCTTACGTCAGTAATAACATAACAGCGATTTCTACTTTTCATACCAGTGAAAGTGCACTGTCTGGTATGTATTTCAAGACCTTGCGTGGGTTTAGATACTCCCGCTTGGAAGTAGTGAGTTCTCTCTGCCATTCGGTGCTGATATCGATCGGGCCATCACTAATTTCCACTTCACTAGCATAAACTCTTCCAAGGCGGCTCGTCTCCCGCGGTGAGTTGGCCAAGAATGCGTGAAGTCATGGGAGAATATGCTGGTAGGGATGTCCTTTCTGGGGAGACAGTCGGATCAATTCTCCGACTTCTTGGCGTTGGAGTCTTCGAGGTGAATGTCCAGAATACCACGGCCAAGTGTATAAGCCAACCACAGAGCAGAGTGAGGGTCTTCTAATAATCACACAGCAATCACTTAGTATGCCAAATAGGTTGCGAATGTGAAGAAGATACAGATGGCGGATCCGAACGTTTCAACACGAGATAGCTCTGATATAGTCGTTATGAGTATGGGTAAGACAACCTTATGCTGAGTTTGTCTTATGCATGCCATTCAACAACTTCAGGAGCTGCAGTAGGGTCTAGTGCTGACACAGCTTCGACACTGGCTGCTGGCATTGCTGCGCAAGCTAAAGCAACTCTGAACGGTGCGACAGTGCCCCGGACGGCGGTGAGTTGACCAACACTGACGGGATCAGGCCTTTTCATCCAGCCTTTTCCCTTATATCAGGCTCCACCAGGTGATCCGTCCGGCGCCAATGATGGATCATCACTGAGCGAGAAAGATAGCTTAATGCCACCGGCGCCATCACTTGTAGAAGATACTACTGGCCAGGCTGAGGATTTGGGTTAGCACCATACCATCATTCTACTGCTGCTAACTGCCCCTTATACTCAGTTGATCTGCTCCTCAAAGAGATTTTAACACGGGTACCCGCATCGGCTAGGAGATTCAGGCCACGTCCCAGGAAAGTCAGCAAAGGCGTTTACAAGTACCTATTGGGTTATGAATGCAATTAGCTCAATACATCTTGACGAATAGGTTCGGCCTTCGAGATGTATCCTTCCTCACACGGTCTGGATCCTTGTATGTATCACATATAGACGGTATAGCGGCCAAACCACAGGTGTTTAACGTTGGGCTACTGTGACATGACTTGATCATCCGCTAGTATTCTCAGTATGGTGAAACTGAGGTCCCTGCTGCCAACTTCGTGGCCTCTGAGTATGGTGTGAAGGACGCTTCGGACTTGGATAGCTTGACTAATCTATTTCGGCCTACGAGCTTCGGCCCCCAACGCCAGAAGGTAGGTTGCCCATGCAGCTAATGTAGAACTTGAATTTTACAGTTACTTCCTGGGTCTTCCACCTCTGTGTTGCAGGGTGGGACGACTATCTCATCTCCGTCTAATATAGTTGGAGAAGGCAGTTCCGATCATCTGGTACGACGGACCATCGATTGGAAATCCTTCGGGTTTCTGTATCGACTGATCAAACTTGGGATGGATGCTAACGATCCACAGTGGCAAACCCTGTGGGATCGATTCTCAACCAACGAGGGATTAAGATCTCCTGCGAATCCCCGGAAGCAAAAGCTCGAAACACTCCAGAAATTTGTGGAGCAGAGTTTGGTGTATGCTGTGCGCAAGGACTGGGCGAAGGAGCTGTTGTACAAGAAGCCTGGCGATCCAGATCCCGTGATCGATGATGCGAACATCGATGAGAGTGAGATCGAGCCCGCGCCTTCCCAGGGACCTGCTGTGGCTGTAAGAAGGAAGGATCGACACAAAAAGCACCGACATCATCATCATCACCACCGATCACGCTCTGCGTCGCATTCTCGGCGTAGAAGCAAATCATCGAGCCCTGCTAGTGTTTCCCGCTCGAGGGATGGTCAACCCATGGATGGCGGCGGCGGCGTCACGTCGCCTCGAGGCTTCCCTGGTTACGTACCTCCGACTGCTCCAGTCCCTCCCGGACATGGTACCTTCTACAAGACTCGATTGTGCCCGCTTTTCCAATCTGGATCTTGTCCTCGTGGGCAGGCTTGTAGCTACGCTCATGGTCCGCAGGAACTTCGTCCCAACGTAGCGGGCGGTGGTAGACCTAGTGGAGGCCTGATAGGTGGTCTTCATACAGGCACTGTTATGCCAACGGCTCGGGTGGGTGATAGTGTCACCCTCAGTAGTACAGCAGGTGGTGGCGGCATAATGGATGGAGGTGGCTTATCTATGACCATGGGAAGTGTCCCAGCTAATAATCCGTATTATAAAACACGAATGTGTCAGGCCTTCCAACAAGGGTTATGTCAGAAGGGCGCCTATTGCAATTATGCCCACGGGCCCGATGAGATGGCATATTATGGAGGCGGTGTATCTGGGGTACTTGCTGGTGCGGGAGGGGATCTGCCTAAAGGTGCTGTCAGTGCAAATGATATAAGGCTAGCCGAGAAGCGACGGTTCGAGAAGAAACGTCATCATCATAGTAGGTCTCGGTCCTATTCATCAGACGCTTCTTCTTCTTCGTGGAGCGACAGTAGCGGCAGTAGCTCAGAAGAGGACGAAACTGATCGTCGTATTAGAGAACTGCAACATCGGCTTGGACTTGGTCATAATGGAGCTAACAACCAATCAGGCAGCAATGGCCCATCGATGGGACCACCAGTTGCAGCGGGGATGGGAATGATGGGTATCCAGCAAATATCTATTCAGCCTCCCGCTCCAAGGAGATATAAAACTGAATTATGCAAGCATTTTATGGAGGGTAAATGTGGCTATGGGGAGCATTGCTCCTATGCTCACTCAATGGAAGAGATACAGCAACACGCAGCTGCTAATGTTGCCTCTAGCCCATTCCAGATGCAACAATCGAACACCCTCACCGGGCAGTCACTCCTCCAGCCTCAGTCCAGTATAACACCGTCAGTGTCTCTACTAGAGAGTGTGCGAACGGATGGATCAACCAGGCGAAACGCATCGGGGCACGGTCACCATCATAAGGGGAAGAAGCTCCGTACAGACTCTAACGCACCTGCTGCGGTGAAGATTTGTCTTGACGATCTCTAGAGTCAGTATGTATTGGATCTGATGTAGCTGGCTACAATTGTAGGTTACCTAATATGGTGCCGAAGCTATCCTCAAATATTATTAGCTCTTGGAGTATTAGACAAGGTGTCAGAAAGATGGGCTACTTGTGTACCGATATCTCATTCTCGATGTCGTTGTATTATTAATCTACATTATTTGGTGGTAGATCGGTTGTGATTGCCGGTACCCATTGTACAATGTCTTTTCTATCATTGTCTCAGTCTCTGTGTTGTTAATTGGCCTCATGTGGAAGTATGGGAAGCGCTCCACGTAGCTTCACGTGATTCATGATTCAACGTACTCCCAGTGGCAAGGCGGTGCCAAGTCTGCACGAAGAAGAGAAAGTCCCACTCATGACCTGTGAACCTGGGCTCACCCGCTCAACACTGACAGACCAAGAATTCGAGACTCGATGGGAAGATGTCAGACGCTTGCTCTATGTGGTATGCGCTATCGAGGGTACAGATATGCTTCTACTACCCTCATGCTACCGTGCTATGGAAATGGATCTTGGGCTATCTCCCAGTTCGTTGGGATATCTAGCCATGGGTCAAGCCTTCTGGCAGGCATCTGCCGCTCCACTATGGGGCGCTGTCTCTGACTCCATGTCAAGGCGGCTTGTTCTCACGACTGCAGTGGGGGGTTGGGCTATATTCACCGCTCTAACCTCGGCAGCCAGCGGATTCTGGGTTTTATTCGTCATACGTTGTCTCAATGGGATTGCTCTGGCATCGATTATACCGGTATCACAGTCCATTGTTGCTGATGTATCCCTTTCAAAGAACCGGGGATCGACTTTTGGATTAATACAGTCATTCACTTCTTTTGGACAGATCTTCGCGAGTTTATTTGGGACCTGGTTGAGTGGCATCACCATCGTACCAGGGTTCATGGGCTGGCGGCTAACTTTCTTACTTACTGGTGCTACGAGTGCCTTCTTAGTCGTTGCGCTGCTAAGAACATTTGAAGAACCGCCTAGGGGTGCTGCGGACATGCACGAAGGAATAAAAGTAGACCCGGTTGTATATCCCTCACAAACGTGGTTTGATAGTCTCACGGAAGAGTACCGGAAGCTTTTCTATTACCTCCGGGAGGTAAGAACTAGTCCCTAGTGGTTAGGTCGGTCGATTCTTCTCCGATTTTCAGGTTCGGTCCTTTGTAGTTATCGTACTCCAGGGTTGTTTTGGCACTATACCATGGGGAGCTTTTACATTCACCACCTTGTGGCTACAATATATTGGCTTTTCTGATCGATCAGCGGGAAGCTTGATTGTCCTATATATGGGTGCAGCTATCCTCGGCAGTGTCTTAGGTGGGAATCTAGGAGATTGGGCGACACGACGGTGGAGATATTTTGGTCGCCCCTTCGTTGCCGTGTGCAGCGTCGCAGCTGGTATCCCTACTCTTGCTATAGCATTCTTCGTTGTTCCACGTTCTCCCTCTTCATACGGTAGTTATGCTGCTCTCCTTGTTATTTTCGGACTAGTAGCAGCATGGCCTGCCGTAGCCACCAATCGTCCTATTCTAGTCGAGCTCGTTGATTCACATAGCAGGGCCAGCATCATCGCTTGGCTCACCGCCTTGGAGGGTTCTTGTGGAGCATTGTTTGGTCCACCAATGGTTGGTATCATTGCTGAACGAGTATTCAATTATCAGCATATGTCAGTTCCTGTTGCTGAGATGTCACTAGACATCCGGCATAGGAACGCTGAGGCCTTGAGTAGAGCTATGATCATCCTCACATGTCTTCCCTGGATGATATGTTTGGTTTTTTATCTCCTTCTCTTCAAGAGTTATAAGTACGATTGTAAGAGACGTACTCAGCAAATCCCAGCCACAGCCGAATCTAAATCGCCACTGTCCAGTTCTAGCGATGATTGAGGTACACTCTATCCAAGTGTATTTATGGATACACATACGATGCATGCGCGATGTGAAAACCAAGGATCTTGTGTTTCGCTAGTTCAGATAAATGCTAGTATGGATCCTACTCCAAGTATGTCTCCGTAGCCAACAATCGTGTTATTCACAGTGTTTCGAAAGTGTGTATTTCTTGGAAACACTCAGCTGCGTTCCCTTGCAGAATGCGCATGTCGCACTGCGATAATCGCAGTACCTGCGGTTTGGCTAGGAGATCAATTTCCTGCGAGGTGTTGATCACCACCTCTGATTTAGCGGGGGAGGGGCGTTCAATACTGTCGGACAAGTGTCCAGATCCCGGGCTCGGTCGGATCTGGAAGTTAGCGACCATTGGATCAGAAACGGTTGGTCAACCAGTGGTGATGACAGATATTTGGTTTGGTTTTTGATGATCTTTGGGACTCCTGTAGCGTAGTATATAAGCAATTAATAATGAGTTAGTGATAGTGTGCACGCATGAGTTCGTGTTGAGCCGTAGCCATCTGGCTCAAGTTCGTTTTGTTCTAATCTCCACTCTCCCCTCCGTATCGCGTTCCTCAGTGCTGGGAAGGATCAACTAACAAATTATTTTCCTGCTGTAATCATGCACGGGTTTGCATACGTGTTTCTGGCCTCGCAAAGATCCGTATATGTCCCATAAAATCTCTGACCCATAGGATATGGGCTCCTCCCTCTTCTAAGTCGAGGAAAACTAAACCCATCAATGTTTGTGACAACATTAACCTCGAATTCCACATTCATGGTTGGTCTTCACGTATGGACGGTGAGTAAAGAGTCAAGATGGTGCTGAATATCAGTGAGCTGAGAGGTCGTATCCTGGAGCAACTGGACCACAGCCGATATAATTGTCATCCGGTCAGGTGTTTTCGCTTACCTTTTGCTGATTGTTGGCAACTGTATCGAGTCCCTGTAGAGTTTGTTCAAGATCGACGCCTGAGGCCAAGTGGGGATTTCGAATATTCAACAGATACATTAGATGTATGAACGGAATAATCTTCGTAAGGTGGTGCATTGATCGAAAACTTACCATTGCCATCCTTTTCTTCCAAGAGGGAAGCTGGAATATCGAATGAATCCTGTGGAATCGCCGGTACACTTTCAGTGTTGGAGAGATCGTGTATATCGTGTTCAATCTTGGCCAGGATGGTGTTCATTTTGGGATCAGCAACCGGATCAAAGGAAACCTAACTCCGATGCTTTGAACAAGGTGAGCATACCCCACCTTACTCTTTTTAAAGTCTCCGTGCCACGAGACAGCGCTAGAAGCGCTGCAGCCAGTATGAATTTGGCAGACATTGTAAGGGAAGTTGTAAGTAGTAGCTGAATGGAAACGTAGTATCCCCATTACGACCGCGAAGTCAGTCGATGCGCCGCGGCGAGCGATATCTAAATGAAACTAATGGGGCGAGCGCTGTTTCTCAACAATCGGGCAGGGTTTGCAGCTTTCCACGACTCCCGGTTGTGAATCAGATGGACGAACAATCAAAGGGACGAACAGGTTAGCGCACGCCCACGCAATCGATCAAATCCTATGGACGAACACTGAGCTGGACGAACATTGGCAGAGAAATGCAACAGAAGACGTTCACGCTCAGAAACATCCACACTCATAATAACACACACGAAACTGTGAAGAAACTGTATGATTGACACTCCCAACTTACAGCTCGATATCCATTCGGCCCTGAAGGCGGTTGTTTTTGCCAGGCCTTCCACGTTTTCGTGGGAATGGCTTTAGTCTCTTCTCCTGCAGACAACGAACCGCATGATCCCGCATTTTTTCTCGTCGTAGGTGGCCTTCTCCGGATCGACAGTCGCTCGTTGGAGGCCGTACTCTGTCGCCCACGCCAGTGTGAAGAGGCCGCAGTTTGCAGATTCGGGTGTCTGCTGTTGTGTGCACAAGCATACGCACTTTGTACCTCTGCCGAGGGTAGCGGTAATCACTTCACGCATAGGTCCAGGAATCGCGTTCATACCCAGTGAGCTATCGAGATATAGCACTAGTCCCTCGTGACTCCTGACGGCGAGGACGAAATGCTTAGCTCCATGGTCGAATAAGGGTTGGATGATCAAAGGTGCACTGCTGAGGCTAGGAGCCTTCGGGATGCCCTCAAACTGTGTTTTCATAACCTCTAATGATGCTGGAGTTATCGGAGGAAACTGCAGCAAACATACGCACCTAGTACACAGTAGGGCCATCCAGGTACCAACAGCCATGTCGGAAATTTCGGTACAAGGTGAAGCTAAGTCGTGACGTTCCAGCACACTGAGACGGAACTCGCCAAGTAGAGTATCGTGTACCAACCAGTTAGGCGACGCGGTTGAGGACGGGGACCTACACTCAGGCGATCCATCGAGCTCCTCTGTTGATGCATTGGGTTCCTCCGCCGAACACTGAGAGTTTGGCTTCGGCCGCTGAGGCACCGATCCTTGGGATGCAGCTTCAACCTCACCGGTCGATGCGCTTGGTGATGGTTGGGAACGATGGTTAGCAGTCTTGTGAAATAAGTTCACGATTGAAGAGGATAGACCACCATCAGAATATACAGAAGCCTGAGGAGGTTCGTCATCAGGGGACACCGGTGCGCGGTACTCAAGTGTCACATCCTGGCTGGTAATATCCACCCGCTGACACTTCCCCGGGCAGTTCGAAGAAGGATCGCCTCCAGCTTGAGTGGACTCCACTCAGTGGAGCTGTTCTGTCGCGAAAGGGAGGGGTGAACGTGCAGTCTGTTTATGTCGACAACTACTTCGGTCTGCTGCTGCAGGATGACGAGTCTGCTGCTGGGGACTCAGAAGTGTATTACCTCGACCCCGTTCACGGAGGCAGCTACATTCCGGCAAAGGTGTTGGAGATAGTAAGACAGTTGTATCGACGCTATACTACAGTGACCGCAGTACCATGTCAGCAAGAGAACGTCGAGAAGCAGAACTGTGGATTGCTCGTCCTAGCTTGGACAACTAAGGCTGCACTGAATTCCCCTGGAGAGAGCTTGTCAAGCATATGGTACTTCGTCGAGTACGACGAAGAGCGAACGCATCGTCATGCAACTCGTTGCGCGAGGAACGGTGTGTCGGAGATCTTTTCCCGAAGGTGAATGCAAACGTAGGGAGATTAGGGAAGTCTTGAATTCGATTAAGGCCTTGATTGGCTCGATAGTATCGAGTCGATAATGGATTGTTCTCGTGTAGATCGATATGTAGCGCGAGAGTGCATTGTGGTTTGTGTTTCCGTCCGTGCTCTGATGTGTTGATGTTCAGAGAGAGTTCGCGTGGTGGGGTAGTGTGGAGTGACTCCAACTCCAACTAGTGCTGAACGCCTGTTACACATGACTCCAGTGGAGGGAAGTAGATTTTGTGGCCCTCTTACCTAGAGGCCCTGGGCTAGGGGGGGCAGTGAGGAACCTTAATTTGGACTTGTATCTTATTTCAGGACTTCAACCGTAATTGAAATGAGACCCGGGCATTAAGAGGAATTTACGGCGGACGATGTTCTTTTTATGCTTTTTTGGGCGTG
>NW_003208364.1:236758-244343 GCF_000006405.1 Perkinsus marinus ATCC 50983 | reverse complement strand
ATTAGTGTGACTAGGCGTATACACTCATAGGCATGAGTAATAGTCCTCTCTTACACCCAGCTGTGTTTATATGTACAGCTATAGCAAGGACCTCGAGCGAATGGCTTCCACTGGATATCCAGGTAGTTTTGGATGTGGATGACAAGTGGTCTATCGTTCGTCGTCTAAAAATTCGAATCAGTTAAAATTAGCAAAATTAGCGGATCCTGCCGATAGAGATCCTATCTCAGAAAATGGCTCACATAATATAGCGTGCACTCGAACCACGACGTCGTTGCTGTCAATGACTTGACTTCGTACTACAATTCGTACTACTGGAGTATGTCCACACTCGTCCAGCAGTCCTACGATCATTCGAATGGAAGATTGGTCGCTATGTGATCCCAACTTGTTTTTACGGACTCATTTAGGATTCCAGCTTCGACATGGCACGGCTTTCGTGTTGTTCTTGTCGACTGAGATTGTTCGTCGAAGCAACGCTGAGGATAAATGCTCTGGGGTCACTAGCGTTAATCTGTTATCATCTTACACTGTCGAATCGATATCGCAGGGTTTGTGTGGTGCATGTTAACTGAATAAACAGTTGATTTCGACTAAATTATGGCTCTGCGGGCGAAAGATGCCGACTTCGAAAACTTTGCTTCCCAGGCCAGGTCTCTGTTGGGTAGAAGATGGGCAGACGGCGCCTCACTCATCAGTAGTTATACTATATTGAGTAGGTAACGATTTGACTGACGACTGGCTACAGGAAATGTGGAGTGGTGCAGATGGTGATCTTAATCGGGCATTGAATCATGTAATAGGCACGGACGGGATCGCAAGGCCGGAAACACTCGATAATTAGGTTCTAGATTCCCCACCTGATAAAGTTGGTCGCTCTGGAGGGTAGAACGTTACTCGATGGAGCGGTTCCTGTTTACACCCAACTTTGCAGGTCAGTTAATGCCGCACCAGTGGCGTCCACCAAGGCCAAGTCCCCGAAGAAAAAGAAGCATTCGAAATCTGCTGCTGCTGCTCCTCGGCCAGCACCTCCGGCCCCAGCATGGGATGACGAGTGGGGGTGCAACTTGGTGGTTATGGTAGCATTGTTGTGTATTAGATACGATGATCCCTTCTTTTCGGCCCCTGCCCCTGTTCCGACATCAGCAGCTCCTGTGCCACCACCACCACCAGAACCCGTCACGATGCAACAGCAACCACCTGCACCACAGGGGGTATCTTCGATTATTAGGCGTTGTTGTATCATCAAGGCTCGATTCGCAGATGTCATCTCAGCAAATGGCTGCACCTTCTAGTGCACCGCAGCTAATGGGCCCCCAGATGGGTATGCAATATCAACAGGTTCCATATCCCTCTGCTACTCAGCAGCAATCTCCCCAGATGATGCAAACCATGCCTACCATGCCCTCGGTAAGCAGGCGGAAGTCAGCTACCTGGAGGAGGTCGTCAATGTTACGCTTTACTTAGGCTTATGGCATGATGGATAATACTCCTATGAATACAGCTCCTAATCCAGGCATGGCGGCGTCTTTGCAACATCAGCAACGCATGCAATTCGTAAAGAACTAGGCAAGCTCTCTTCCCAATTGAAGGGTTATTAGATACAATCTCAGCAACAGCAAGTACTCATTACACTGAAAACACAGCTAGACACGGTAGGTCTCGTGATTGAAACGACCCACTCGCCGACCCACTTGTTTATGTTCGCTCTGCAGGTGCTGGCTAATCCTAACCTCTTGCAGGACGTTGCAGCAATGCATCAATTAAAGGACACAATGAGTGTAGTATACCAGGAGTTATGCCTTATAGATAGTTCTATTCGGACAGATGGCCATGGAGGCACCTAATGCTACGATACAAATGGATGAGCAAACCAGACAGAATGAACAAGCAGCACAATTCATCAGATTCATGCAGGTGGTGATCAGCAACATACCTATTCTGTCTGTCACCTTGATATCGTTTTTTGTTATATCTCTCTCAGAGCCAGATTTCTGAAATGTTAACGAATCCCCGAGTAGCCTCTAATCCCGAGCTCCTCCAACAGTTGAATACCCAGATGAACCAACTACGCTTGATCACAATGCAGCAGGTAAGTTATTTTATTCGGATCATCCGCCTCATGCTTGTACGTCTCTTACAGGTTGCATCTGAACAGTTGTCAACCAATCCTGTCACAGCCTTGAGTTTGGCTACTGCGCCCAACTCTGGCGCCAAGACTCTCACTACTGATGATATACGAAGCATTTTGGAAAGTACTATCTTGACCACTAGATGTATGCTAGAAAACATCGTCATGTGCTACTACACTCCAGCATACAATTCACGCATACAAGACGTGTTATCGTTATATGATTACCGTGTCCGCATAGGAGGATCTTACTGCAGGTGCAATGCTCGATTCGGAGAGTGAGGATAGTGAAGATGATGAGGATAGTGAAGAGGGTGCGGGGGGATCCGATGATGCTACTGAGTGGTGGGGCGATGATATCGCGAGGAAAGGAGGTAAAGGAGATATGATGCAGAATGAGAAGCATGTTAGCTTTGGAGAGGGCTCTCCGAAGAAGGGTTGCATGAAGGTATTATACTGGCTAACAACTCTTGGTCACTCGGTTTCGCTACATATGTTCAAACGTATTAAATGCTTTTAGAAGGGGTCCGATCCGTCTTTGTCGGAGAGTAACCCTTTCAAAGAGCCAGAGGGTGAGGACGAGACCATTCCTGGGGACAAAAAGCTCCGAAACTCGTCCCGTACACTGAGGAAAGGTACTTAGTGCTGCTGCTGCTGCTGCTGCTGCTTGTGACTCAATGTCAATCATAGGACGCAAGACTTCGAGAAAGAGTGGTTCTTCTGATGAGAAGAGCCTTACCAAATGGATGAAGCAATTGATGGCTGCTCAGTCCCAGTTGGGTAAGTTGTTGCAATTGTGCCTTGTAGCTAGTTATGCTCGCCTCACTGATCCGTCTTCTCTATCGTGCAGGATCATCTGCTAGCATGCCGTCCAATACCGTCTTTCCTAATAATAGCACTCCGGTACGTAGTCTCTTCCGCTTGAATGTTCCACCTATGCATCACTAGGTTCTACCTAGCGTCTACCATATGAGTCAAGGCGCAGCTCCCCTACCAATGCAAAGTATGCCCACTGTTATGCCGCCCAATGGATATCCAGTCCCATCGACTGCAATCGGCGGGGTACCTCCAATGACAACCTACCCTAATCCTCCTACACCTTATCCTCAACAGCAGCAACCACCCTACTATTAAAGGACCAAGGATCGAGATGTTTTGATGCTAACAATCTTTCATTTTGTATGTCTACCTTTGGGCGAGTATTGTGTGCACTCTATGCTCTAGAAGGGTAACAGATTGATAAGCTGGTGCCTAGCAATATCACCACTTAGTAGATGTCTGGTCTATTGTCCGCAATCACGCTTCCCAACCGTTAAGTGCGTACTGCTTCAGTGATTTTTTCTGTACTTTTCCCTCGATAAAAAAATTGCTTTGCGTCGGTGTTTCTGAGGTGGACTAATGAATGACTAATACTCAGTTTTTTGGTGCTCATAACAGCTATGTGGCGTCAGGCTGCTAAGGTCTCCTATAACCAGTAACGATGATGGTGACCTCATTGTGACATCAGGATCTCATCTTTAAGGTACACGAATGAGATGGCTGTGCTGCTACGTAAATGCCTCAAAGAGCCATTTAGAAGCCAGGCTATGAAGAGCACTGGAGTAAGTCATCTTCCCTTTTATCATCACGGTTTCCTCAGCACGTTTACTCAATCCCAATCTTACTAGGTCCAGTTTCGAGAGAAGTGGTTCGCGAACGGGACCGAGGTCTCACGAAATGAAATTAAAGACCTTGACGGAGCTTTCAGGTAATATACTCTACCTGTGATCAAGGTTATCGTCGTCGGCACGATCCCCCCTTTTAGGTTCGCTGCGAATCCTAGCTCCCTCACCAAGTGAGCCGCGAATCGGATTGGTATTATTGCCTAGAGAACAAGGATCACAAGATTATCAAAGGACTACACTCCTACCAAGTTGGTTTCTGCACTTAGTGTCGTGTTATGTAGTTCATTGTCTGGGTGATCATTAGACCCGATTCCTGCTGTCTTAGGTAGCCATTTTTTCAGCCTCCCTAGGTTTGTCCTGTTTCTGATGGTTCCTCGTGTGATACAATGGCATCTTTGGGAGCTCATCGCCGACAACAACGGTGGCAGGATTGCTATCTTTGGCGTCTTATCGAGTCGTGGTTCGTGATGGGGCATATGTTATGTTCACCATAAGTATTGAGATAGTATACAATCGCTCAAGTATCTGAACGGTGATTGATGCTGCTGCTGATCGGCTCCACCGCGTGGCTTGCGCTCATAGCGATGTAGATGTTTCGGGCAGTAAGTGAGAAACGAGTACCGGGCAAGGCTTCGACGATGAGCGGGGCGTGGCGGAAGGTAGGCTGTGCTTGTCCAACTCGTCGCATGGACGCTCGTTGGAGGAGTAGATCGGCTGGCTTCGGATTAGGGGAATAATGATTGCATGATACCAGCAGATCTTGATCCCTTTCCAAGTGCGTGATGTTTCATCTGATGTATCTAATCGAGTTTCAAGGTCCTGCACTGTAAACGTCATTTGAGTAACTCACTCTAATGATAATCTCGCCCGCCTGATTGGTAAATCGCTCGTCCTTGGCAAGATGCTTTGCCCGACTGAAACTCTTTCGCTTGGAGCTTCTTCGTTTCATGGGTCAGTTTCGTTTTCAAGTATCCTCAAATGACTGAGAAGGTTCGCGTCTCTCATATTTTATGTAAGCATACAGGCTCGAGGAATCCTGTTTCGAGAAGAACGTGTCATGACATTAGTATTTCTCATGACGAGGCATTGAAAGAAATTAAAGGTCGGTCTGGTTACGTGGTGGTGTAGTCTTTCATCAATTGCTCTGTATGTCTTCAGATATGATTGAGAAGCTCAAGGCTGATAAAAGTCTTTTCCCCGAGATGGCCATGGCAAGGAGCGATTGTGGTTCGTATAAGAACGGCGGGGATCTTGGATATTTCGATAGGTAGTCCATAACGACGATAACTCAGACTTATTGTCAATTCTGGATTGCTTACCTCAGGGGTGAAATGCAACGGCCCTTTGAGGAAGCCGCCTTCAGTCTGGAGGTTGGCGAGCTGAGTGGACCCGTGGAAACAGAGTCTGGGGTGAGCAATACAACTAAAGACCCTTACAGGAAGGGCCCTCTTCATCGGAATAGATTCGTGTATGTAGGTCCACGTGCTCCTCCGCACCGGTTGATAGCTCCAGTAGGATAATATCCCGTGAGTTTTTTGCTGTAGTTTACTATTTCATCGTGGTAGAGCATGTTGTGTTTCGAACGTAGGGTAATTAAGGGACGCAAGGAACCAGTGACAAATGGGGTGTTACAGATTACGTGCTGAACATTGCGAGTTGAAAAAGTCCGCTCTTACGGTCGCATAATGAACACTGCCTTAATAGTTCGTTACTCACCATCAAGGTGATTTGAATATCTCATTCAACGTTGAATGGTCACTTTGGAATGTGCCCCGTGCTTGTTCATAAAACTCAATGCGGTTACTTGCATTAATGTTGTCAGATAGCATGGAGTACGATATGCATTACATGCATTACAAAGTTATTCAATTGGCTTGATCTCGAAGTTCTTGAACGTATCTAGAGGTCTTCGATCCTCAACAACATCCGCCTGAGCAACATACATACATAGAGCTCTAGCACGAGGCAACTTACCGCGACTGCTATGCTCTCAACTCCAGATTCATCCATACCTCGAGCTAAACGTAGGTATCCATCTTCTCCCCACTCAGGACCCCAGGAATTCTAACACCGAGCGGATATTAGAACACATTTTTGGTGTTGTCCTTGAAGCTCGTATAAGCATACAAGCCCCACTTGTATGAGCCAATAATCTTCCCCATTATCTACGCCGTATCCTATCAATAGGACGGAATGGCCAACCTCTTCCCATTCGGGACCTAAGTTGAGTTACTCAGGATTCAGACATGAGTAGATTACGATGATAGCTGTCTCGTTCCAGGTCGCTTCGGTAAACTCCGCTTCTGTAGTACATCATGTCATGTGCTGGTTTTATAGACACCACAAGAGGGCCGTCATCGACCAATTCTTTCATTATCTGATGGGAATGAGGCCAAGCTATGATCAGCAGGAATGCTTCAGCGACCAATGCCACATGGCTCGATACTGACCTGGGCTGAGGAGGTGATGCCACCATAGTATCCACCAACATAATGATAGTTTGATACCCGGTATTTGGGTAAAGAGGATGGATCACATGTTATCTCACACTTCCCGTTCTCTGCTGTATATCTCGAATGGATGAAGACCATCGACAATACCACAAACGAACGATGGCCCTACTCGGCACACGAGGTTGGTAAGAGGCCGACATCAGAAGACCATTTACTCGTTAGGAAGGAGAATCCACCATCACAGCCTTGGTTATACTCGGCACAGTACAGAGGGAAACTAAAAGGCGAACAATCGACATCTAGCTACTTCACACACATATACGATATGCTCCATGGGACCGCAGTGATATTTCGGGTATGTATCTTGTGCCTGGCTGACAGCATGCGCATAGTTGCAATCGCGTAGCATGA
The DNA here is from genome assembly GCF_000006405.1 of Perkinsus marinus ATCC 50983. Taxonomy (NCBI): domain Eukaryota; phylum Perkinsozoa; order Perkinsida; family Perkinsidae; genus Perkinsus; species Perkinsus marinus. The sequence continues at coordinate 237,684 of NW_003208364.1, read as the reverse complement.
TCCACAGGAGCCTTGATTCATCACGGGTTCAATGTAGTTCACACCTACAAACTCGGTAATCGATACAGGTGCCATCACGCACACCTTCAACGTTCCTCCAATCCAGACTGTCGGGGAGTGTGCCTTCTGTATTCGACAGCTCCGAGTCTACCAAAGACGTGTGATGTAGTGCCGTGCGCCCTCGTCGACGTTCCTAACAAAGGCTCCAATGTGAGGTGGGTAACTGCGAAGATTGGCACAAACCGAATTTTCTGGAGGCGGCTGTCGTGGTCAACATTTGCGTCCTCCGAATGAAACTTCATCCTCAACCCCGACATTCTGTTGAGCTCCCGCAGGGACTTTCCAACAAGCCATGCATAGGTAGCCGCCTTCCATGTGGCACCAGGTCTACTGTTCAAACTTGCGACCTGAGGGGCCGATTGATCCAGGTGTAGTTGCGCATCTGAGTCTTACAACTGCTGAATGGTAATCCATTCCCAAGGGCTTATCGTATATTGGCGTGAATTCTTGCACCTCGACTTCGCCAAAAGACGTGCTCAATCTAACCTATGGGTCGTGTAGAAATGCTTCCTGCTATGGCACAAACTATTCGCATCAACACTCTCCATGATGAGCTAAGACGAAGTACTCGTATTGAATGTTACTTTTCGGCCATAGAAACATCCGAACTCAGTTTGATCGGTTGTTGTGAACCATCCTAGCATGGTTCTATCACAGTGTGAGATATTGTGCTGGCGACCATCATCATCCCAAGACAAATCAAAGTTAGAAAAGGCGAAGAATACTTTATCGTCTATTCGTGTCTGAAACAGAGATGGTCATCCCAGTGGCATCACTGCATCATGCCAGCCTACTTCAAATCCCTCATCGTATACCATCGTCCAGTTGCCACTGACCATTGGATCGGATGACATAGTAACTCTATT
>NW_003208364.1:229634-236658 GCF_000006405.1 Perkinsus marinus ATCC 50983 | reverse complement strand
TATCGGGGAGAGTGGGAGCTACTCTACACCTCGCCTTCTCAAGTGACCGTGAGGAGGAGAACTGATGCTGCTAGGAGTGAACTGCATGAGCTCTTTTAATCGTTCTTAATCCGATATCCGCTCAGGCAGCGGCATGCAATCCCCTACTCCTATAGTATTCAAGAGTAGCACTGGAAGTGAGATAACCAAGGTTACTATACATCATGTAATGGTGGACCAGGACTGCAACATCGTACCTTCAAACAATCCTTTAGGACCAGTTCATTGTGGCATTTACACGAGATACTCTACTCCTAGGCAACATGGACTCGAACCGGCTATCGGAGGTATCCACTTTATGGTATCTTCCGACTTGCTCATCATCCTCGAGGTTCCATGGAATAACCATGCTCATACCAAATTCTTTTTCGATAATCCCGATGTGGTGATGGCGTTCAAATCCGGAGAGCTGCTCCTTATTGGTACTAGAGATTCATGCGTTCACTCTGCGTTATGCTATATCGATTCTCAGAATACGGGGATGATGAAGTGATGGGTTGCGCTAGGACAGAGTATGTTTCACCTCATTTAATAAGCTATCGATCTGTTACGGCTCATCTGCCCTCACCATCATCATCGTCGCATATACATGGTAGTTAATCCTTTGTTATCTTGTAATTATTGGTCGGGATGATGACGATGATACCCTTTATCGAGTCGTACAATAGAATGTAGTAGAATGTTCACTTGCCAGATTTATGCACTCCTGGTGAGACGTCTCCTGATGGTGGCCTACCTACGACGGACCAACATGAAAAGATTATGATCATGGCATTCCTGTTCGATGCTAACACAATCCGGGTTAATGATGTCCGACAGGCTAAGGCACTAGCGACGATCGACCATGATTGCAAAGTCAGCTTGGTTGCTGTCCTAGATCTCTGATGGATAGTATGGACTTTATGGTTAGATCGATTGGCTATCTCTTAATCCTGGTACGGCCCACAGGCTTCTATTCCGAGACAAACGACATAGATTGTACTTGTACGATCTGCAAAAGCACGAGAGGCTCGCACTCCTGTAAGCGGATCATAGGGAATGAATCATAATGACTAGTCGGGCTAGATCTGACTGCAACTACGTCAATTGGGTGCCAGATTCGGACGTTGTCGTAGCTCAATCAAGGGATGAGCTGTGTGTATGGTAAGGCTATACATACCACACTGCTTTCAACTCTCTTGTGGATACGATACCCCTCAGGTATTCAATAGCGACCCCAGATAGGATAACAAAGCATGCAATCAAAGGAGATATCGAAGACATTATCCGTGCCAATGGGCGGACGGTCGTTGTCGTCGACGAGTCGCCCAACAATCAGGTATGACATCATAATCATTGCTCCCGCAACACTAATGAGTAGGTCGAGTATGAACTTGATGAGGCCCTCATTAACTTTTCTGCCTCTGTGGAACGTGGCCACTTCGCGATGGCTGTTGATGTCTTGGAATACCTCCCACTTGGACCGGAGACCACAGGTATACTAGGAGCATTCTCTCCTCTACTGTCCACGTCTAATTGTCAGGTATGTGGCGCCAATTAGGATTGGTTGCTTTGAACGCACTTTGCCTCCCTGTGGCCGAACGCTGCTACGCTGTTCTAGGAGAAGTTGAGATGAGCAGGTCCGATAATGGATTCCACTCGGTATTCGAAGATGTCTTGGCTTCACAGGGAATTGCGGAAGATTCAGCGCCTGGCACGGAGTTGTGCGGGTGATGTGAAAGGTGACTTGGTGGCAACCGTACCTGCTATCACAATGGTGATTACCAGACATTGACAGCGGGCTACATCATCCAACTGTGATGGCTGCTATTGCTGTGATGAAGAAGCAGTTCTCTATAGCAGAGGAAGTTTACATTGAGCATGGTCATCTTGAAGATGCCATACGCATGTATCAAAGCATTCACAAGTGAGGAGGCGGCTATAGTCATTCGCCATGTCCTGACTGAGCCAACTTTTGCAAGACGAGCTTAACTTGAGGTACGATGAGGCTATCCGTCTGGCAGAGCACCACTGCTATCCCGATGTCATGCGCCTCAAAACAGAATATCTACAGTGGCTGTTACAGACGTATGCCACTGGGGGTTGCAGAACTGCAAGCACCCGAGCTCAGACACCAAGAAGACCTGGCAGGAGACCTGCAGGAGAGGGAAGGGAATTATGAGAAAGCCATAGCTCTCTTCTTGAAGAGCGGGATGGCTGCTCGAGCTGCGAGCGTTGTTGCAAAGCATTCTGTATCGAACATAGTTTGGCTAACGTCAAGAGGTCGTTAGCAGATGAATTATTCTCAAGAGCTACTCCAGAAGATAGCGAGCTCGTTAAAGGCTGTCGGATGCGATGGCAAGGCTGGAGAGTTATACGAAAAAATGGGTTACTACCATCGTACATGGTTTTACCATGTTATACTCATGTCCAGGCATGCTCCAACCTGCAATGGACTCGTATAGACGAGGTCATGCATATCATCGAGCTATTGAGCTAGCCACTAAGCATGGACAATTTGCTGCAGTGCCAATGCTACACGAGGAATGGGGAAATCATCTTATGGATAATAGGTATCACAAATAGCAGTTACAAGTGGTATACAACTGGTTTCCTAGACAATATGAGAAAGCTATTGAACACTTCTCTCAAGCAAAGAAGCCATTGAAAGCGGTTGATGCCGCTGTCCAAGGCCGGCAATGGTAGGCGTAGATGTATTTCCGGTGGTATTCGATCTCCTATACATATATGTATCCATTAGGCCACGTGCAGAACATCTGTTAGGAGTGTTTGAAGCTTCGGCACCGGACGCTAGTGTAATTCCTGAACTGAGGGTGCTTCAAGAGAAGCTTGGGGATCATTTCTCATCGACAAGGTGACCATCATCGCCCTGAAACAAATATTCATATTTGGCTATGGAATCAGGCAGCATCAGAAAGCTGAGAGATGCTTTTTATCTGCCGGTGCTGTTCATAAATGTGTTCAAATGTATATCACTGCGCAGGAGCATGAGCAAGCATCAAAGATTGCCAAAGCAGTGAGGCTATCCTCTAGTGACTCTGTTTAAGTTCTGCTCCCCCTCCTCCTCCTCCTCCTCCTCCTCCTCCTCAGCATATGTCCCAGAAGGACAGAATTGAGCTGTACACTGGTCTGGCTGAGAAGTTTGAAAATGAGGGCAATACCTCCCAAGCTGAAGAGTTGTATATTGTGGCTAATGAGTATGATTTAGCTATTGAAATGTACAGGAAGAATGAGGATTATGTGAACATGATAAGGTATCCTTTGTAGTAGGCTAATCTCAAGCATTCATCTGCTGTCATAGGCTCATACGCAAGCATAGGCCTGAGATCCTAGACGACACGTATAGGACACTTGGTGAGCAGTTCGAGTCAAAGGGTAACTTCTCGAAAGCAGAGAAATACTTTTGCGAAGGGGTAGGTATAAGGGACAATAATACGGTCCGTGTGAGTATAGAATGTTACGCCTTAGTCCGGTACCATGTGGGAGTCTGCTGTATCGATGTATCGTCGGAATGGCCGATGGGAGGATGCCAAACGCGTTTCCAAAGCATGCGGAGGTGATATGAATAATCACACTTGTAATTTGTGTACAATCATGCCAGGGAAGAGCGCATTTGAGAAGGTGGTTATTGAACATGCACAAGCCTCTTGCCGAGATTCCATGACTGCAGCTCGCATGATAGCGAGTACAGGTCTCATCGATGCTGCTATAGATCATTCCATCGGCCTCGAAGTAATACCAACATACTCAACATCGGAATCCCCGACAATGTTGTAATACACCTAGGACTATTCCGGTGCCATGACGATTGCTGAGGAATTTGGTGGGCAGCATAGGATACCAGATATCCATCTGAAGCGAGCCATGCATTTTGAAGATATCGGCCGGTGCTGAGGCAGTGTGTGCCCAGCAGTGTGCTTATCATGTCAGCCAGATTCGCGGACGCCGAGGCTGAATTCTTATTGGCCAGTAAGCCTAAGGAAGCTATTGAAATGTATACTCATCAGAAGGACTGGGTAACCTTAACAATTCACTAGACAGCATATGATCAATGATAATGATCTCAGCCTGCTGCCCTCCGAGTTGCCGAGATCAGTAATGATAAAGATTCCACAACATCCATCCTAGAGGCTAGCGCGAGGTTGGACCAGCTACCCTGTCTTATTGACCCCGCTCCTGTGTGTTCATCAGAGATCTTATCGATCAAGGCCGCTTGGGTGAAGCAGAGAATGCTCTCATTGAGGCTGGTAAACCTCAAGTCATCGTCGAGGTATGCCACAACATCAACAGCCAGTGCTTAGCATCCGTCTTCAGGTTTACCTAGCCCATGATATGCACCAAGAGGCTGTGCGTGTTTGTCGATCTCACTGTCCTAACCTTCTCTCAGAGGTGGCTGAATATCTGATCACGTGTTGAGCATGTTCCTTACCTCATTAAGGTAATGAAATACAGCAGCTCTGCCGATACGATGAGCTCGAGCCAACAAGCATCCCCCCAGCGCCCGAGACTGCCAGCGGGATCTAGTGCCAGAGATCTGGTTGCCCATGCTAAGGTGATAATACGTCATCGATGTTGTAGCCTTACCCTTTCGAATGTTGTGGAATGATGTTCAGCTCCTTGAAGAAGCCGGAGAGTACTCTAAGGCGATTGATGCATACCTGGAGGTTTCAAGTAGACGAACACCCTATGCTCAAGTCTGAGCCATTCCTCATCACCTAGATGCCGATCTAAGTGCAGAACAGATAGAGAACGTACTGGTGGACAGTGCTGTAAGGGTCGCTACACACTTCCTGGCTCAACGGTACTGTTGCTCCATCTTCGGTCTCGGCTCCATGCAGACTGAGACTCCGGACTCAGATATACCGAGGTCGCTAATAAAGCTGCGAAGAGGCTAGAATCTCTGGGGCGCTTTGGCATAGCTGCGGAGCTCTACGAGAGTACGGACAGAATTCGTGAGGCCGTCGACTGCTTGGTGAAGGCTGATGAATGGGTGGGTATGACGCCGAGATACGCAGCTACAAGTTTGTTGGCCAGGAGCGTGCAATTGAGCTGACTAAACAAAAGCTGCCGTCAATCACAGCATCGATCGAGGAACAACACAGAGCTGCGCTGGTTAAAAGCGGTAAGACAGATCAACTCGCAGGCAGAGGGGATACTGTTCATGCTCTGGATGCGTAAGATTGCCCTCCCTTCTGGTTGTGAGTATCATCATCATCCAAGGGTTATTCAGGTATGCGAGGTCGAACGAATGGATGAAGTGCTTGAACCTAGCTGAGACCTCGGCTCCTCAACACCTGCAGCACTACGTGTTACAATACGTTAAAGTGATACTATTTCCTATCCCCTTCACTCTCGTTCAGAGAGACCAACTATCATCTTTTAGGTACTAATATCGGAGGATAAATCAAATGAGGCATGCAACACTTTACTGCGATATGGACCATACAATGTACCACGTGCTACATCATCATCATCATCATCCTATGAAAGCCAGCTTCCACCTCAGGATCCAGAATCAATGCAGATTTATCGAGTCATGGCATCCCGTTTGATATCGAACTACACACCTGTAGCCCTGGAGAAGGACTACGAAACGGATATCCTGCATTTGCGCAATCTACTACTCAAAGTAAAGAGGGTTCGTCTGGTAGACCAACTCGACGATATATGGAGATCAGGTACTCAGTGGCCATGATTCGTCGTCACCCAGATCACCAAGTGCCCTCATGAAAGCCGCCACAAGGGACGATGCCAATGATCTTGTTGAGTATTTGATTGTGGCACATCTAATTTGGATTGGATCCGTATGCCGAAGTGATATCGTGATCGATATGCAGATCGCTATGAGTCCCTCATATAGATAATGCAATCGATGGAAGCATAATTTGCAAGGCAGCTGTGAGCCTCTGCCGATACTGCAATCTAGTGCCTGTTGATAGGGTGTTCTATAACGCTGTAGTAGATCCACTACACTTTCCGATTGCATCTTCCCCTCATTGGTAGGGATTTGAGTGTAAGAGGTGTGGCGACATATCCATGGCATTCTTCTTCTTGAATCGGTATCTTGATCTTGTGGATGCCATTAGAGACCCGGATAGCGCCACCATTGACAACTCTGTGGGGAGGCATAGACAACTCATCGCCTCTCCAAGACTCCTTATCAGGACTTCCTGGATACTGATATTCCTTCCCCGTATGATATCAACCTACCTCATGCTGTTCACGGAGATGATCATCTTGTAGAAGAGGCGCGAGACTGGGTATGTAAGGAAGCCAGAACGCGTAAACAGGGCGATGTATAGTAGGTTCTGGGTTGGTCTGTTGACAACAGGGTCCAACAGCAGATGAAAACCCGTCAATGTGACGGATGCGAGAATGAGATTTACGCAGCTGCACTAGTCTGCCCTAAATGCGACTGCAGGCAGGCAGCCCTGATCTCATCACCGTCGAGAATATCGTGGTATGCATTAGGCCTCAGATACTCACCTTGTGTCGTTACTGGATATCCAGTGCTGGCATCGTCGAAAGTCGAATGTGCCAATTGTCGTGCTATGGCTAACAGAGATGATTGGAATGAGTGAGCTACTCTCGGCTATTTTCGCCAAGGCTCTCACGATTGTTACCCAAACAGGTTCATACAGAAAGTACGCACCTGCCCCTGGTGTATGGAACCTCAAGGACGTGCTCTATAGAGGGACATCATGATGTGTTGCATGGCTTGCTTCTTATTGTGAACCTTTTGGATCATGTTGTGTTGTGAAAAGTCCCTCCTTGGTAAACCCTCAAGTTGAAACTCGCTCTGGTTACCACAATATAGATGTGTTGCCCGAGGTGTGTGACATGGATATTTACGTAACATACCATCTCTAAACACAACACCACCCGCTTCTGTTCGACAGATGGCAGTGTATACAGACGGATATCATCTTCTGTAGATGCCATTCATCCATGGTTCTCCAAATAATGGATCTTCCGACTCATTGCG
>NW_003208364.1:206402-229534 GCF_000006405.1 Perkinsus marinus ATCC 50983 | reverse complement strand
AAATGTGGCCCAACACTCTCCTGATCTGACGTGATTCGTTCGCATCGTACTAGTATCAAACTTGAACAATAAATTGGCTCTAGAAACGCAAACGTGTCACCAAAAACATTAGTGGCACCACCCATGGGCCAGACAGTGCATGTAACAATGATAGCATAGCAAGATCAAGTGGTACTGTGTCTTGTTTCCATGCAAGGATCTAGCCTGAGTACCTGTCTACACCAGGGAGAGCCACAAAACCGTGCATGGGATGCCAGCCTCCAGTTGAAGCATTATATGCTATCCATCCCTCGATCCCAATAGGTGGACCATCACCATTAGACATGCAATGATATGCAGAACGTACACCTGGGATATGCATACTGGCGCCCAGCTGCCAGACTTTCCCTGTGAAATACAAGGACATGGGCCCCTCCTTACGAGGCTCAGTCCTGATATAGTAGTTCTTACCATTGTGAGTACCCATTCGTTTATATATTCCCTCGAGGCCAGCTGGACAACCCCTAATGGTAAGGTAATCGACAGCAAGACCTGCGTCCTCCACTCCCAAGGTATTTGCTCCCGGATGCAGCTCATTATTCAGAGATGCTCTCTCACTAGCCCACTCAGGCAACATCCGAAGAATCTCCTCCTTAGCAGCACGGCTACCCCCCGAATTCTTCAACGCCCACCGCAGAAAAGGTAGTGGCGAAAACCTTGACTTCTTCGCACTTTTCAGAAGTAAGAGTAGGCATTCCTCAGCTTCATCAGGATCGTGTGGTAATCGTGTTGGGAACCGCGGATGTATTGTAGAGAGCGTTACGTATTTGAGTAGAGATTGACCTCGATCGAGAGCTCCACTATCCAGAGTATTATACACAGCATTTGCCCATGCAGACAGATCCATACCGGTCAATGCTGTCTCCTGTAACTTCATCACCATGTTGCAGTTTAGTTGGGAAGGATTCAAATGTATAATACATAGGATGGCCTCAACCGCTGCAACTCGTTCGGTGACCTTGGAAGTGCTTCCAATTATCCGCCTTTTCTTCCCAAAAGCATCGACAGCCTCCAAGGCCATCTCCGAGATCTCATTAACCAATTGGAATGTTGAACCACACTTAATACTAGCACGCACCGCCACGACTGGTAATAACGAGGTCTGCATCTTGGCGCTGAATCCACCCTCTCTACATGTCTTGTGCACTATGGCCAATAACGGTAGCACCATTTTCTCTACGTCATCTTCCTCCAGACTGTTTAGCCGCACCAAGAGAAAGTTGACGGCCTCGAGAGCGACATTAGGCTTCTTAAGTATCAGGCGCACGTCGTCAGCGAAGAGGGCTCGACATATGTCATGATGCATACTATCAAGCACAGTCGAGTCCATTTGATAGCCAACTTGGTTTTGGAATAATCTAGAGAGACCCCTACAAACCATACCGACCTCAAAGTCGCCAGACCACTGTTGTTGGGTAATGAGGTGAGGCATTCTCCGAAGTAGCTCAGCTCCCTCTTGCGGTACCAAAACTCTACCTAGAGATACGAGGAGCCGTTCCATTGCTAGAGGCTGCGCTAGTGTTGGTAATATCTCCAACGGCAACTTGTTCATTTTCTGAAATACGAGTGACTCCTTGATAACAACGACCAGATACAGTCGACTAACTGCAGCTCCGTCGCGTCCTGCAGTTCCCGATATTATTACCTCGTCCCTAACTATCAGCGCCTCCAGGAGTTTCAACCAGGAATCCTCCGATCTAGGATTCAACTTTGCATCCTTCCACAGCTGTTTCATAGTGTCATCGTCATGGTAGTTGGATACAGCTTCTGAGCCTCGGAGTTCATGGGAGGCCAAATGGGTAGTGGCACTGGACGCAACGCCTCCTGCATAACCAGCGGCCACTGCATGATGGCTAAGTTGGCCTGATTGCGCCCGGCAGGTCTGCCATACTACACGGCGGAACATGTAATACAATCTGAATAGGCAGTTCTGCCGGGGGGTCAACAGATATGAGGGATAAGTCCCTACGCTAGGGTACCCCACTTGCCACCGATATACATGCACACTAAGGAACCATCGCTATTCTAGAAACCATGAGCAACACTGCTTGCCTGCTACTCCACAACGCGACACTTGGTTCTGGATCGGAAAATATAGCTCCACGGTCCATGAGTTGGAGATACAGCTACGTATATCACCCTTGCATAGTTCTGTAGCATTCTGATAGCACCTATCTTGCAGGATTGGCCCTCCCATACTCACCATCAACAGGGATAAGATGGTACTATTCCCTTCACTGTCATACCTACAACTGGTTGAAGAAGCTTAGAAGTCCCCGGGGGACGAGCTCGACGCTTACTGGTGGAGAGTAGCATATTGCACGGTATAACCGATCTGCTGCCCTACACTACTCTCTCGGGATCACTAGCAGACTAGGTTACGGTTCAACAACATATGCTATTTTGAAGTCATTCCCATTATTAAACTCCCACTCTCACTCATCACCGTGAGCAGCACTCCCCTGCCGTCATCGTTAAATATGAGTGTGCTTGCGTGCATGCCTCGCTACCGCCGTGGCACTCCATTCTGTAACCTTGTATTAATGCTTCGTGGAGGAACCTATGAGGACGCGTATGAAGAATGCTCATGACCTCTGTTGACGCTCTGCTGCTGACGAAGAAGTGTCCTCCCTTGGGGTTGAACTTGGACCCTCCCAGCTTTTGAGTCCGAACGAAGTTAGATCAGGGGCCGTATGCGGATCCTGATGCAACAGGTGAGTCAGAGTATTTACTCAGATGAAAAAATCAGATGGTGAGTAATAACCCCTGATTCACTGATTTTTTACTCTGGAGCGAAAAATCAGGATCATCGCGAGGACATGTGGATCTCTGAGCTGATTCGAGAATCTAAAGTTGATTTTTTGGCTGATTAATACTCTTACTCAATATGCCTTGCTCATGAGGCTGATTTTTCGGGTGATTCCATTGAATCTGAGTATTTTCGAGAATCAGGGAATCAGAGTTTGAATCAGACATTTTTGACAAGACGAAGATTATAGTCGCTACGCCCCACAACCGAAAGTGACAATTTCAAGAAAGGAAGAAAACGTCACTGTACGAGGGTTGAACCTGGTAGATTCGCCCCTTATGCATGCACATTTCCCGTTACGTTACAGCAATGATAAAATTTCGGAAGAAGATCTTCTGTCGCACTTGTACACATCCGTACTTCAAACTTTTCAATATGTTCACTCGGAATCAACTAACTCCGGGTTTCTAACTCAGAAGTTCTAAGAGGAAGCTCAGCGCTAGAGCTTCCTTCTAGAGCTTCCTTTGATAACCGGTAGCGTGATCGGGTGTCGTTATCGGACAATCCCTCAAGAGGATCGACGAAGGGCATTTATTGTTTTTATGAACAATTAATCGAATTAAGGAATGCATAGTTCACAGTGTGAACTTCACACCGTGTGGCTGCATGTACTACATGCGCTATACCTCCATACACCGTTTTATATCGTATGACCTCATAGTTGAACTGGTTAAGGTGATACTTTCATGTGCTCGAAGCCGGGGTTCTAATCCCGGGCAGTGTCATACTAATATCCTGTATGTACTACGTGCGCTATACCTCCTTGCAGCGTCTTGTATTATATAATCTCACAGCTCAACTGGTTAAGGATATGCTTTCAATTGGTCGAAGCCGAGGTTCTATCCCCCGGTACGGTCATTCTAAGAACCTACTCGGCGAGTAGTACTCGCAAGAAGCTGAGAAGGTCTACCGTGGCGCGCGCTGAAGTCGTGAATCAAGGTCGAGAATCAGAATCAGGGTTTGGTACCGGGGGTCCGGACCCCCGGTACAGAATCAAGATTAATCCCCGTGTTAAACTGTGAGCTTGTGCATCATGAGTATGATCCCGGATCATGCTCAAGGTGAGATTGCGATCTTGAATCTGAGCAGCTTTGAGGTTGAGTAAAAGAATCTCGACTCCTGAGAATTAATCTCGAATCACGAGTAAAAATCCCAACTCTGAGTATTCAATCTCGAGTTGATGAAATACTCTGACTCAGTACCAAAAACTCTGAATCAGCCATTGAGTATAGGTTTGAATCTTGAATCGTGATTAAGGATCAGGAATCGGATTCAGCGGCTGATTAAAATCAAGGATCGAGGATCTTGCTCATGATTACGTAATCTGACTCTGTCTCAAGTACTCATACTCAGAAATCTCGACTCTTTCTCCTGAGCTAAGAATCTGAATCAGTTCTCTCGAATCAAGGTGTGACTTGAATCATGAATCAGGATCAGAGCGTGAGTTGAATCATGGACTCAGATTCATGAATCAGGATCCGCATACGGCCCCAGCAAAGATATTTGATTAAGGCTTTTCCATCGATAAGCCTAATGGAAGCCCCTAGGAGCCCATCACGTTTAGAAGGATCATGGACAAGCAAGGAGGCGTTGTTGGCACAGCTTACAAGCTTACAGCGGGTTATACAACTGCAAGATGCAACGGCATGTCGGAATGTTCGTGTTGACTTGTATTCGATGATGGGATCATTCAGGTGATAACAGATCCCCAGCCGATTTGTCATGGCGACATGAGGCAGTGAAATTGAGCGTTGAGAAGCAAGCGATCCAGGACGAATGTCTGGAGATAGTGAAGCGAACCAATGTATCGGTCGTCCCTATATCACTGTGCTTCGTACGTCCTTCGTATATAGGAACGATATCAACAGCAATGTGGAGCGGCACGGTCTACCATCGCAGGGCTCATCCACACACACAGTAACGCATGTATCAAAGAAGTACTTCACTCGACTAGTGTGGCCTTGGAACGCTTGTGGCAACGACTATCTGCAGTTGAAGCGGCACACAGTCGGGCGAGTGATGAGATTATGTAGTAGTAGGATGAGGAAGCCATGTGTTGTTGTTGTCATATATGACTGATTGTGAGGTATTACCAGGAGAGGACTAGAGACCATGTTGTGAAAGTGGAGACGAAGCTTATAGATCTGGCAGAGGAGTTTGATGAAGCTAAGAGGAGGCTCAAAGTGTCTCAAAGGGAAGCGAAAGCTTTGGCTAAGGAAAACGATAGGTGAGGATCACAACATCACGATAAGTGGGGACATGTGCTGACTTAGGCTCACTAAGATGGTAGCTCAAATGCATGCAGCAATAGTAGAGTCTCGAGCCATGCTAGAATCTTCTGAACGACGTGCTACAGCGGCTGAGGGTTTAGTTGCGAAGCTTGCTGTAGACAAGTCCGGTGACGTGAGGCAAGCCTCAGATGGCGTGTTGAGATCTGTGGATGAGCAAAAGTCTAATATACCCTCACGGGTTGTTGACCAGACCTCGGGAGATTCACAGATGGGAGTGAACAACGAGATTGATAGCGGACATTCTAGCGGTACGACCGATCTCGAGGAGCCAAGTGGAGGCAGCACGATAGCCAAACTCATATGTGAATTACGAGAACTCGAGAGTGAAGCGCGTTCACTGTTGGCCAGTCAAGAATTGGATGTCTCAGAGCTAGCCGCTCAGCGACAGCAACAGCAGCAGCACAAGGTTAATTAATATCCCAGTTTTGTTCATGCCTTGTTTCGCGATACCACTACCGTTGTGTTCAGTCTGTCAGAGAGGCAATTCAACCGTAGTTTATCATGAGTTCGTCGACTATTACCGATAAGGAGCCCTCTATTAGTAAGGAATCACAGCTTCTATCAGAAGCTTCCGCTTCCTTATCACCGATGCCTGAACAAATTAGAGAGTTGGAGTCTCTGAGGCTAGAGGTGGGGGGTGTCGCATATCCTACAAAAGCACTGCTAATAGGGACTGGCCTCGCTGCGGGAGTGGGAAACTAACAGGCAGGCTTCGGCGGCATCGTGGGCTGAGAGGGTTGCCGAGCTCTGTAATACTAGATCTGCTTAGGTTGTCCTTGCCATGCTGGTGTAGGTGTACAACTGAGGAAGGTCATGGATCATGGCTTGAAAGAAACACAGGACGCTTGTGTTTTCCTCGTTGCGCGGATCCAAGCTGATCTAGCATATGCCCAGGCTTTAGAGGTGCTCAACGTCAATGCACGTCTCCACTGGATCTTCGCATTCACTCAGGCATTGCCGGAAGACCCAAATAACTGGAATGAGTACTCTAGACGGAGCGGCAAACTATTGCATGACTTCAATGAGGCTACACAGACGACTCTCATCGATAAGGGCCTCAAAGAAGTAGAGGTCGATTATAAAGGGAGGATGGTAATACACTGGCAGTTGGGAAGGGGATCATGGCGATATGATGGCTTCTAATGCAAAAACCATCATATCCGTTGTGCTCATGAGGAAACACTTTGGAATTAGGTGTAGCTCTGATTTCAGGAAGAGATCCTGAAGGACCTCGATGGTGCTATTACAGAATGCGCGTCATCAGAGGAAGTTGCCGCGAGAGCATGGAAAGAACATGAGAGAATGTTCATGTCTCGATTCACCCATGCTGTTGGAACAGCCGACCGATGGTCTACTGAATTGACCTATCGGAAGGCTGTTGCTCAAGCAGCACAGAAGCGGGATATGGTAGAGGCTCGTCTAGTGTCAGCAGTAGCTGCAGCAGACAGAGCTGAGTCTTGGCGGGAACAGGTACTACTCGATCAACTACTCGGTGTATAAGACGGTAAGCCTGTCTTTTCAGAATACCACATCTGTACTACGCCATTGGCTTACGAAACAGTATCAACTCTGGCTACACGTCAGCTCTGCTGCACAGGATCAACAACGGGTCCTCACTGAAGAACTTACTGAAGCCGCACTATCCGCCACAGGTAAGAAGATACCTTCCATCCTGTCGGGGTCGCATGATCTGTCTCGGCTCAGGCCAGGTCGATGCCGTAGCGGCACTGCGGATATCATCTGTCAGGAAGAACTCTAACTCGGCATCCCCCCGTAGAGATGATCCTAATTTGAATAAATCCATCATCGCGACCAGCCCTGAGATGGTTTGCTTGATGAGGATGCTTGGGCCATCCCCACCGCCCAGGAGCCCCGGCCGAGAGCCTAAGGACAAAGGTACTCGTCAGAGCTTATTCCTTCGCCGAGTAGCTGGTGCCATTTCAGCAGCAGCAGCTAGTGGACTGCGTAAAGCTGGGTCTGCTAGTCGAGATGGAGTTGAAGAGAATGATCATATCGAATCATTGTTGGTTCGACGACCATTTTTCCACGATTTACGAGAGGAATCCCGAAAGGCGGGAAACAACGATGCTTCCCCTCTCACGGGCCTCGTTATTCACTCGGCCACAGTCCCGGCTCTACCGAGTAACTTTGAATCGACAGGTCTCGATGTGATTCTATGGTGATGGGTTTGTGAAGGTACAAAGAAAGGTGCAGGATGGTTCGGTAGTGGGCCCAAGTGGACAACACAGAGAGTTACTGTTACAGCTGATGCGTACATCTATCTGCAAGATGAGCTTGACCATGATCATGATGATGAGGGGAAGTGGGATTAACTCCACTATATCTGT
Organism: Perkinsus marinus ATCC 50983; assembly: GCF_000006405.1. Classification (NCBI taxonomy): domain Eukaryota; phylum Perkinsozoa; order Perkinsida; family Perkinsidae; genus Perkinsus; species Perkinsus marinus. Next base: position 222,047 of record NW_003208364.1, on the reverse strand, counting down.
CCAATACCTACGTGCTCATCTTAGATCAATATCGGCTTTGTTGACGCAGTCGACAGTAACGCTTGCTCCAGAAGGGGATGCCGAGATCCTCTCAATTAAGCCTCAGAAGCAGTCAGGGATGTTTGCCTCGGCACCTAGATCGCTACAGCTGAGGTAACAGTATGGACAGTTTAAGGGCATCCGTATCACATCGTTATTCAGGTTTCCACAAAATGGCCAGCATCTGGGCGAAAGATGGTTGGAGCTGCTCCACCGTGTTCAGTGTCAAGCGAGGAATCGAGACGAGCTCCTCGCTGCTACTGTCAGTGGGAAACCCTCTGAACTACGTCGAGAGACACGTGGACAAAGGAGTAGCGGAGATGGAAGTATGAACGCATCAAAGCAGCCGCAGCAGCAATAAGGGCATTGATTAAGCACCGACAATTTGAACAGCAGCAGCAGGAGTTTGGAAGCCGGAGTTTTACTAGTTTTACTAGTTCTAGTTCTTGGATGTGCCTACTCTAAATAGAATGTATTTCCTTGTATAAGTAATACATTGTTGTGTACGTACTCCTGGTAGAGATGCTTCTTCTTGTTGTTGTATGCTATGCTATACCATTCTAGCCTGGAATTTCCAGATATAGCTATCCTTTCATACCATTTACTATGTAATCCTTAGTCGCGTCTATCACTGTCAATTGAGCGGGTAGACCTGAGTAAAGGGTTATTCACTTAATCATAGACCGAAATGTCTGAAGCTACACTGTAGCTGCTACAGATAGATATATGTGCCACCCTCTCCGCATGAACATTCATGAACAACTATTCATCCTAATATCAACTCAATGATGATAGCTCCATGCAATCTGCCTCTAAGTGGTATGTCATAATGAAGTCAATGCCATAGACAGCTCTGGGAGATAAGAGGAATAGACACGTAAACGTTGGCAATCATGTGGTGGGTCCGGCCACAAGTTCGGAGAGCAGGTTTATGTACTGAGGCATACGGATACGAACTTATATGAAGCTGTTAAGTTCGCTCCTTTCGTATGCGTTTCGTGTTTAACCGATATGATGTTGTATTTGCATCAGTGTGAAATGGATTGATGCTGCATTAGTGTAGTTTACTATCCCATCATGGGCTTGATCATCGCGAGGCAAGAGGCTGAACGCCTTGACATCGAGACCTCGCATAACAAGGCGATGGAGTTCATTCAAATACACCATCCAGACTACCTTGGTAGAACCGACTGTTCTCTTTGCTATCAAGCCATACTAAGGGCATCCTAAAGCATGTCGTTATAGGTAACGGTGAGGTTCTGGGTCTAGATGTAGGCTCTACTAGTAGGAGGGATGATAGGACAAGACATGCATCACTCGACACCATCGTCAGAGGCTCTATCCTCACCGACTCCGATCAAGGTGAGCTCCTTCCTCATGACTACTGGTATCAAGTGGCTTAGATCCGGGTGAGGGTGAGGAGGCCAACGACATGTTTATCAATGCTTGTAGGAAAGGCCGCTACTGGCTGGTTGAGGTGGATAGTTCTTCTACCTACTCATGTCCATCTGTGAGCAACCTCCTTCTGCAGTTTTTGGTTCTGCGTAGCATCGATATCATCAACAAACCCGATAGTCAAGGTTGTACAGGATTATACCGAGCAGCGGAGATGGGTCATGATAGAGTAGTTAGAACCCTCATCAACCGACATCATGCCTCTGTAGGAATCAAATTGACACGATTCTTCTCTAGTGGATGTTTCCGGTCTATTCCTGTACTACTTGCTAGAGTCCTTGTGAGGTCAACACTAGGTCATAAGTTTGATATGTCGCGTACAAGCAATCCACTCTACATACTTGGCATTGTCAGATGGATCTGGCGAATGAATTCGGGTGGACTCCTCTCTTAGCGGCAGTATTCCATGGTCATGTTCGAGTCATCGAATTGTTGTTGAAGGCAGGTGCCAGCATTAACTGTAATGTGCTCCTTCTTCCTACTCCCTTTACCATCGAAATTAGGTGAGGACCTCCACGGGTGTGGAGTTCTACATTTTGCTGCATCCAGTCCCAAACTATATATAACAGATTTCGTCAGCCGAAAGGATCGAGTGAAGCGTAGGAAGGTGAGGCGGCGCTCATGAGCTCGTTGCAATGTAGCTAGTCGATCGAGGTACGCCAGCGTGAGTATGCGAGACACCTTATGCTCGTTTCTATGAAGAGAGCTTCTCAAAAGGTAGCCTCGCTCTTGCCCAGAGATAACGCGACGTCAGCCGCGTTAGCTCTGTCTAGGTCATGGATGCAGACCCCGATCCGAGGGCCCGGATGTCTGAGAAGCGGCGAGGACGATGGACCAAGGCAGTCATGTGCAAGGTGCATCCTCCCGCATCTCATCAGCACGACCAGCATGCAAGCACTCTGACTCATGTAGATCAAGGAGATACGGGAGAGGATTATGCTCGGTGGGGAGAATGGCGTGGGTATTAGAGGAGAAGAAGAGGAGGATGATAGCGGCGGGGACCGGGGCCAAATCAAGCAGCAGCAGCAACTACGTGAACTGGCGGTATGGCCGATTCGATGCCTTGGAATTGACACTACTCTCGCCTTAGGAAAGGGAGAAACAGAGGGTACACTTCCAGGAGGCTGCATCATCATCACGCCGCTCACGTTATCCTCAATCGAATCCTGAACCGGACACAGACGAGGTGATGGGACCTGTTCCTTGCCTCCTACCGGCCTTACTGTTCTTTTAGTCACAGCAGCCCAACGAGCTCCTTGCCGACATGGTAGATCTGTCAACAGAGCAGCAAGCTCGAGAGCTTTGGGTATATTACCCAAATAGGATAGAACTAATCGTGGTGGACAGACTTATCGCATTAGGGAGGTTCGGTCGTGGCAGGTAGCCTATTGACCAATACATGAGATAGCAAGAGGTAGCCACCGCCGCCGCCGCTGCTCATCAGGTGTAAGATATCAAAGAAGGATTTCATCGATAAGGTCGACAAAAAAGGCAGAACGGCACTGTCTTACGCAGCTACCTATGGACATGAGTAAGACTATGTGATTGTAAAAGAGGATAAGCATGCACTTAGTAATAGGCATATCGCATCGAGATTACTTTATGAGGGTGCACAAATAGACTTGATGGACCGACAGGGGAGGACTCCCCTCATGCATGCTATCTTGAAGGAGCATCTTGAAGTGAGTAGGATATATGTCGAGGATGTGGTGGATGGATACAAGTAATAACTGTATACCTGTAGCTCTAGGTTGTAGAGCTCCTGTTGAACGGTAAAGCCGATGTCAATACAAGCGATATCACGTTCAAGTCCCCCTTGCATTTAGCGCTCGAGACTAGGAATTCTACAGTGGTAACCTCCGGACATCTGCCTTGCGGTATCGCTATAACGGCTGACTGCAGGCTGAGATCCTTCTATCGTTTGGAGCAGATGTTAATGCATTCGATGCCTCTGGTAAAACTCCGCTTATGATTGCCATGGATCAGAAAGCGAGCGCACTATTCAACCAGGTGGGGAGCCTATTGAATGATGATGATCCCCTTCCTCCTCGTCGTTATCATAGCTATCACAGGAGACAGGTTTTGCTTTATAACCCGAGTCTGGATGCACTAGACGAGAGGGGATGGAACGTTCTCATATATGCAGTGAGGAGTAACCTGCTAGAAGCACTTCTACCAGTCTTGAAGCGGCTCTCCGAGGATGGTCTAAGATCAGTCACTCGGTAGATCGAGTGGATAAGTGTAACACCGCGATGATCCTGCTTTGAGGTAGGTGGCAGGACCCTAGAGGATATGTTGCTCTCCATCATGCTGTGGAGATGGGCAAGTTGGGGGAGGTTGAAAAGTTACGTAGCATGGACCCTGACACAGTGGGTTAGTCTCATCAACATTGTTCGTGCTAATTACTGCTAAGCTGTAGTAGGTATTACTCACAGACTGCTTAGGCAACACTCCACTCCATGTAGCTGCTATCTGTGGGAATATGGAAATATTAAATTGTCTTGCAAAACATGTTGATGACCTGGACATACAGAATGGCATGGGTGAGCTTCCCTCGCCTGTGAATTTGGAGCAACTCCCCTGTGAGGCAGGTGAGAGTCCGCTTCAATGTGCCGCTCATGATGGGCATATAGCATGTGTCCTGGCTCTACTCTCACCTCAACGTCATCTACTACCAGCCAATGCTGACCATGTCGACTCTCGAGGTAAGTAACCTGAAAGGGAACTGCCCTTATACATGGAGGAGGAGAAGCTCTCTTAGGCAGGACACTCCTCATGCATGCCTGCAACAGTGGTAGCACAGCCTTGGTACGTATGATACTCCTAAACGCATCTGCGAACAATAGGAACGTGGCCTTCGGGCAGGCCAAGGTATCCATCCGTTTCATATTTCAAGTACCCCATTATAGGTGAACGCACACGACAGTGCAGGTGTTACCGCCCTTATGATCGCATGCATGGAAGGCTTTTGGCCCCTCATACCACCATTGGCTTTGGCAGGCGCCAATATACTAGCTACTGTAGTACATACTCGACTACAGGCTTGTATTGAGGTGTAGTTGAGCCTTAGGACAGTGATGGGTGGGCGGCTTTACATTACGCCTGTGATGCTGGTGAAGTATTGTGCGTGGCATCTATCTTAGATTTGGGAGAGGCGCTGACTGGCCGCGGGGACCATGACCCCTCCCTGAATGCTCGTAAGAGTGCATACCGATCGATTGTCCGTATCTATTCCATTCTTCCCTTTATTTGTCACTAGATGCAGTAGTGAACCAGCGAGATAAGCAGGGATGGACTCCTTTAACGCATGCAGCTTGTAAAGGTTATATCGACTGTGTCCAAGTAGGCCAACAGCAGCATCGAGGTTTCCTATAACAATAGTCTCTTTAGATGCTCCTTGATCGGCGAGCTGATATCGACGTCGAGGCCTATAGTGGACATAATGCTCTGGCCATCGCCAAATCGTCTAATCATGATATCGTTATTGAGGCCATCGTGGATGCCATCCGGTGCAGGTCCAGTTCATGGCACATGAATATGTCGCTGTGACATGTCCGAATCGTCAGGTCTGGAGAATTGGTAACGGGGGGTCGTCTTAGCAAGAGTCTTAAATCACCTGGCCGCCTCCACGAAGAGGACGACGCAGATAGCGTGGTTCATACGGGTAGGCATGAATGAATGATGAAGCAACTGAGCAGATACCTAATGCATATGGTCACTTCATGGTGACTATCCTCAAGGCGTGTGACCTGTTTGTCGAGGGGATACCTAGTGACCGTCTCAACGTGTATGATGATCATGGGGAAGTCCTCTTGGAAGCGTTCTACTACAACAGATATGCATGCATACTATTCTCTCCTTGTCGTGCTGATGGAATAAGTATAGCCATCACGAGTTGCTGCCTCGAAACCGATGGAGCAGCCAACTCCCAGCAGCCCCACCACAGCTCGAGCGGTATCGCATCATGGCATGAATCATTCAGGTGGTGTGATGTTCATTCATATACCCCACACTTACGTTATAGATTCGATACGCGCTCTATCGACCAGGATGGTTGGCTCGTAGTGGAGCTTTACGCAGTCGACGACGCTATTGATCAGGCCGACCTCATAGCTGATCATGCTGCTCTCCAGGAGCTATGCACCGAGTAGGTTGGAAGGCACTTTTCATGGGTGAGGACTTGTATTGTGTGTAGCGTCGAGGTCCATCATGAACTTCCTCTAAATGAGCAGTACACGATGGTTGCGCCAGAGAAGAGAGTGGAAGTCTTGACAGCAGAAGTAATTCGCTGAACGGTATACGCTAGATAATTTCCTCGCAGCCGACTCGAACTAAGCGTAAATCTAATATGGAGGAGCACTCAAATGGTATGCACACAGATGGGAATATGGAGGATACCATGGTATCGGCACTGACTCACCATATACGCTACTGGCCAACTTGTATTGGATCTCAGGGGGTCAGTGTGATGAACAGACGGAGACTGGCAATGTTGAACGCAAGGCTTCAACTTGCACTAGGGAAATTGGCCGAAATTCCAGAAACTCCCCTACCAACTTCAGGGAGGCATATCCCGTTGGTAAGTGGTGGACACCGTGTTTGATGATACAAGTTGCATCAGGGCTTCGTGTTCTTATCCTATGCCCATCTAAGAGAAGCGACCTTATCAGCCGAACCCGTAAGGATAGATAGACCATTGAGGGCAAATGTCCGCGGACGAGTGGCTTTCGACATCGATTTCCGGTGGGCTCGGACGGTGTATCACTGATGTACAAGTCAGCAGACCTCGACTATGGATACCCACGACAGATCGTCAGCGTGAGTTGGATGACCCTTACTTCGTCCGTCAGGGCGAGGTCTCCCTGAGTGCGGCATCCCTTGACGTACGTACCACATTCGAAACAATCTTACACAATCCCCACACATGATTCTCCCAGGGCCGACTGCCGACTCCTCGAGCTGAACATGTGGCGTCAAGTGATCACTTCGGAACGTTGGACGATCCCTGCGTACGTGGAGGAGCAGCGGCAGCAGCTTCATAAGATAGATGCATATGTGTATATACCATGTAGGTTCCTACAATTCCATGGGGGACTCTTCGCCCACCATCCTCCCCAGCTAGAGCTTCCAAGCTTCTGAACGATTCCACAGCCTTGAGGGTGGACGCACATTCACCTTCTGGTCCTACACAGAGTAAGGCCAAGCAGCATGTTACCTTCAGCGACGTGAAATCGGTATCGAGGGACACTGGTAGGTTGAGCGGGTTCTCGAGATCCACTGTGAAATGTTGTTGTGGACTCATAAACGTCTCCTAGATACCAGAAGTAGTATAAAACAGCGAGTCATGAATGTACGGAAGTCTCTGAGCAAATATGTATCGCGAAGTGGTCATCACGAAGTCACGAGCACGGGAGCAGGGTACTATGAACAGTCTTGCAGAGATCTCTCCCTGCTGTATCGTGCATAGATGTACAAGGGATGGTCTGGGAGAGCTAGAAAGAGCCCAAAGAGCCAAACGCGCCACTATATCCGCAATCAGAGACGCGCTCCACTCGGAAACTGTTGGTTAACGAGTATGCTCCTTCAATGTGGTACTTCCCGGTATGATCGCGAGGAATTCATTGCAGATTGGTGCATGAAATAATGCAACATGTGCCAGCGTTGTTGACTAAAGTGATGTGCAATAAATCTCGGATACTGTCTTGCGTTACATGCGACTAGCCTTTCAAGGGTGTTACCATCTTGCATGTATTGTGATGACTCCAGGTAGCATCTCTTGGCATTGTCAACTGGAACCTCTGATATTGCCTTAGTTGATGTATATTTTGATGACCTTGAGCTGAATACAGATTCTCTCAGCTACTGGAGGTGAGAGAGACATGACACTTGCAGTGATATACAGGAGCATCCGAGGAATGCTTTTCCTGACTCTGAGAGCTTGTCTCAGGAAGGCTGAGCCCACCAGGTCCAATACATCTATGGTACATCTATTTCCGGTGAGACCATCTAAGACTTCATAAGGCTTATGAGTTCTGGAGTGGTGCTCATGACATGAGCACATAGTATAGAGGGGAGAGTTGCTTTCCTATAGAACACTACGAAAACTCTGGCCTATGAACTCAGTTTCTCACCAATGATGAGGCATAACTCGATTTGGTTGCAGTTTGGATGATGCAGATTACCACTGTTTTCGGAAGATCTCACAATCATTTGGTGAAAAGAAAAAAACATCCCATATTGGATCATCCCATTGGGATGTAGTCTAGATGATGTAAAGAAATTTGCCCCAAGGTGAACGACTCCTAACATTTGAAGCTTGTTAGGTGTGTGAGACATCGTTTTTTACTGCTCCGAACACGGATCTTTAACTCTTTCAACTGCTAAACTCTAGACACATGAAGTATGTTGGAAACTCTTCAACCGTGTGTGTCAATCTTACAGATGACTGCTTCCACCCGATTGCTCTGACAGGCGCATCTTCTTGAACATTTTGGCTGCCTCCAACAATTTAATCTTGGGTTTCTTCGCAGCATCCCCAGCCTTCTCATCATCCGGGAACTCCCATACAGTAACCATTACCTAAGAACAAGAGATGCACTACAAACCCACTCCGCCTCATGAACGTACCGTATCTTCTGCACCGGGCTCTCCACCACCGTGACTCTGGTCAACACGCCCCTTGTGCTTCACAGCCTTGGGTTGTCGACTCTCGATGTTTGCAATATCGCTATCGGGAAACGCCCATGTGTGATCGAATATCGTATCGATGTGGGCTCACTCATATTTAGCTTCCTTCGCTAGCTTAAGCATATACTCGAGCAGCAACCTGCGGGACTCAGAATCCTCTTCCTTCTTGGCCTCGGCGATACCCCGTTCGAGGACCTTTGAGAATGTAACGTAGCCTATCAGACGTAGTAGACAGACAACTCACTTCCTTCGCCTTCTCGAAGGACTGGTCTCCGTGCTTCAGTTCGAAATCAGCATACGAACGCCAAACCTTGACGTGGGTGGTGCGATCCAGTAATCGTTCGAATAAATCGCTGAAAAGAGCGTTGATGCTCTCCACACTCATCAAGCCAACAAGCAACATACCGTGCATTCTCCATCTCTCCTTGCTCTATTTCTATGTCGATACATTTCTTCCAAATCAGCTCCGGCTCGTTCATAATCTCGTCGCTCTCGTCAGATGCCGACTCGTCAGCGAGCTACATCATGAAGGTTGGGCGTTAAGTCAAACACGCCAAGTACCCTAATGGCCATCTCTCCAAGCTTGCGAGCTCTATTGACCTCAGAGAGCTTCATCTCCATATCCATCCAGCATACCCAAGACGCAGCTTCCAGCGAATGCGCCGATACGTAACTGTCCGATAGAATAGCTGTCTCTTCGAAAGTAAGCATGAAGCCGATCGTTAGTGTTCGGTAGCGTGGTAATGTTTTACCTCGCACAGATCCTGCGGGCTCGATCCACTTGCCCGAGGTTGAACTCAAATTGAATGTAGGAACGGAACACAGAAGCCTTCTTCGATTCGCCGATTGCACGACCATACCTGCAGACGGGGCACTTGCCGTGATTCCACAATAGTCGCCAAGCACACCGGAGGGATCTTACACAAGCCTAGCCCGTCCAACATCCATCTGGCGGATCTCGAACTCCGCGTAAGCATTGTAAAGTTTGCTGAAGTATATCTTCCGCGAGCGAAAGAGCCCGAGGGCTGTGTGATATCTACGAGGATTACAATCCCTTAGTAGCCAATAACACATAACAGTAGCTTTGCCGTGTGTCGCTTACACTTCTCGACCCTATCAGTGTCGATTCCCCGGATTGGATGAGGGACTCCTCGTAATTAGCATAGAAGAGCCATATATACCTACCAAAAATGAGAGTTCAATGGCAATGAAACACTCTGCAGTCTATACACATATCGCCTGTAAAGATCTTTCCGTCCCTTGGGTGCCGCTTGTTCGGGTGGTAGAGCTGCAGCGATGGCTCTCTCGTATACTTCTCGGCATTGGGCTGCGGAGTCTCCAATATTTTCTTCGAGAAGGATCTGTGGTGAGGCATCTGTAGAAGGAGAGGATGATGATAACGTACATAGTTGATCCAGATATCCACATCAACTCCATCAGAGTCAGAGAGTTGCTTCTCATATTTCAGTCTACACTTCTCCAGAAGGAGCCTTTCGATATCCGTTCGCGTACCTTTCTGTTTCATGTACCTGAGTACATAAGCTATGGTAGCCATGGTAGAGTGGCATGCTACTTGGCGTATCTATCGCGTAGATAAGCAGTCCTTTCAGGAGGTAAAGTGTCTATACCAAGCTTATAGACCTTCGCCGCCGCTGAGGGATCATCCCTCGCAGCTCGTTGCTCGAACTCTGCCCACTTCACGTATCTGCAGTTCGAGTTCTCACCACGTCGTCACTTCATGACGGTGAGACGTCATTACAGATCTTCAGTGATCCCCTCCGGTCCCAAATCATCTTTCAAAGTGTCATGACATGTCTGGTAGCCAGCTCGTGCCCGAACCTGACAATCTCACAGTCAGTGCTGACAGCACCAGCAGCAACGGTGATCGTCGGCAACTACATTATTCCCATGTCTTTCCTCGAACTTGGCCAACCGTGTAAAAGACATCACTGTCTGGATTTGAGATACGTATCTATTGTATAAATACTCGACGCTTTAGATCCTCTGGTGATGACGATGACCTTTCATATATGGCTCTGGCCCGTTCAACCTCATGGCATCTAAGCTCGAACTTGATATATTGTAGCCATGCATTATCGCTAGGTTGCCATTGCATCCATCTCTCATACACCTGTATGCCATCAATCACCATCAACTCCATCATTCTCACTCTGTATGTAGTATACTTTCCGAGCCGCAGCATAGTCCATTAGAAGCTCCTCCATATAGGCATACTTATACCAGAACTGATCATGACGAGGTAGAAGGCTCGTGACTCGATCGAATCTATTCAGTTACAGATTTACATCTCTCGACAGGGCAGCACTTACAAGTTCCTCGCATGGGCCACAAACTTGTGTTTCATTTCCATCTCGATATACTTCAGCCACAGGGACGAATTACGATAGTCGATCTGCAGTGCTCTCTCGAAGACTGAGCGGGCCCTTCTGAACTCCTCTTGGGACTCTTCCCATTGAGCATATCTGTACATTATCGGTCAGCATCCCCCCTCCCCCAAGAGTCATCCTACTTAATCCAGGTGCCCATATGATGTCGTTGTTTACGTAAGGTGTCCTCAAACTCCTTCCGTTTGCTCACCCTGACGAGGACACGCTAGTCGCTAATTGCACTCGTATCTTCCCGAGGTACTTATAATCAGCAAGTTCCTCCTTACTGGCAATCTTACGAGATGGCCCGGGCCGCTCCTAATACAGGAAAGCACCATCATAGCCACCAAGAGAAGCACTCCGTTACATCCCCCATCCGTTCGACTGCCTCCCTCAGGATCTGTTCAGCTGTAATCTGCTGGGGATTGGCCGTCGCATTCTTCACAGCGAACTTATCCTGCTTCGGTGGCATCTTGATGATGAAATCGACTGGTCAAAATAGCAGCCAAAGCACCACTACAGGAAAGCATTACGAAGGAACGAGGCGGTGTACCCTGAGGCTGCAACTCAAGAAGGGAGTGACTTTTTATGTGATGGAAAAACATCATTTTTAGTGGTCCACAAGACTGGTCCATATGGAATTAGAGTCCAGTATGGAAATACACGAAAGCATGTGTCTCCCACACGTCGATTCGAGAGTTGCTAGTGTTGATGACAGCAAAGCTCACAGTTTGCTTATCTGTTGATGAGAAGCTCACAAGGTCAAACTGGAAGGATCCGCTAGACCCAACTGAAGTTCTATCTCCACGAGAATCTGCAAGTTGGGTGCTAGACAGCTGGTGAGACCAGTATGTATAGGTGCCTGAGAGAATAACCTACATGAGAACCCTCGACCAAACACCTATGCCCACCCATGATCATCCCGTATTACCCTTGATCGAGTAGTGATGATAACAACAAGAGATACGTGGTAGGCATAGCTTCATGCTTGACGGAATTGTATGTTACCATATAAACCGCTAGTCTGCTTATGTCGACCCCTCCTAAGGGTCCATCGGAATAACCAGCACGATCCAAGTGCATCCCACTCCCCGTTACTCTCCTTTATCGCACTGAGAACCCAACATAGTACACGATAACTCCAAGGCGAAGCGTGGGATATCCAGAGATGTGCATGCATCGTAGCAATGACAGTAATGGTTTATATGCGAGGTAGGAATCTACTACATATAGATTCCTAGTCGTCACTCTTTGTTGCAAGGAGATCGTTGTTGAGCCTTTCCTTGAGTGCTTGTCCCATACCACCACCTGAATGCTTCTAACAGACCCATGGGACTAGACTCTATTCGTCACCCCCCGATGTAGAACGTGGGCCTCCAGATAAAGCAACCGTGCGGCGCTCTCCACTATCATTGGGTATAATATTCTCTGCAATGGACAGGGACTGTATGCTCTGATTCGCCTTGTATTAGCAACACCTCACCAGAAAGTTGTGCATTACCTCCCAGACTCGTATTAGTTCGCATTGCTCTGAACTCTGAATCAACCGAGCAAATACTCTCACAACATCGATAAAGAAGGTACGACAACACGGCTATCGAGTTAGATACCCCGACCTACGTGATTTGCTCGCCATATCTTCGCGGTAACTGAGCGAGAACCCATTGGAAGTAAACGAACATAATGCGACTGCTATATATCTCACAGCTTCACGCCTTCAACACCACTTCTCGTTCGTACTAGCAAAGCAAAGAAGAGTCTCTGTAGCCGCGATCGGCTATCAGGTTTGTTGTAAGCTCTGATTGTAACAACTCATTCCTGTCAACTTAATACTCATACCAAACCTGGCTACTTGCGCTGATTCTGCCAGGCTTTCTCCTCCTTGACGTAATCCTTGATAGATTCACTAATAGCTTCCCGTACTTCAGGAGCCGCAGAGTAGAGCTGATAGACAATCGCTGGTGGGCTCATCAAGGCTTCATTACCGTGCCGAGAGCAGGGAACATCGGTGTGAACGCTGCGATGGATTCCTGAGAGAAGGTAGTCTCTATGGCATGGGGGGAGCGGGGGCGTCGCCTAACCTCAGAGGATGAACATTCAGAAGAGGTAAGCAAGCATACTCCTGAATAACTGAGTAAGGAAGCATGCAGAGATGTGAAAGGCTGCTGTGGAGTGTTGTAGCTCATTATTATTACAAGCAACAGAATAGTGAGCCCGTACCCCATACTACGTTGAATAGAGATACCATAGCACTCTCGGACGCACACTAGGAAGGAGCGAGGAAGTGGTGAACATGAATAAACCAAGCAGAGCTACCTTAAAAGCTGATAGACTCGCGCCGGTTCCTAAGAATGCGGATGCAACCAATGGTAGGGTGGAGCATTGGCCTGAACAGGCTCGTAGAGCATCATAGGAGCCTAAGATTATGGCAACCATGATGCAGAATACTAAGTGGTCATTCCCTACTACTACCAAGTATGAACGGTAGTGACTCCAAGAGGAGAATGAGGGAGACTATGACCACGTCACGCCACTAATAAAAGAGCAAATAAACCAATCTTCCATATCCGGTTAGACCTTGCGGTTGAAGCGTATCCTGCGTTGATGAGCTTTGTTCATCGGAGTATCGCCTGACTCGGTAGAGGACCACAGAGGCAGCACACTACGCAGCATCGAGACAGCGGATGAAGCCACCCGGTGACCCAGTCGTTGCAAAGTATTCCGTCTTGGAGCTGAGAATCGAGCTCGATCTTAATGACTGGTCTTCGTTCGTTCCCGTACGGAGCGGTAGATCAGTAAAATCAGTTATGTCTGCAGAGTGTCGGCGGATTGCCTCCACTTCCTTTGCATAGTTCACGTTCACTGTCGCCGCACCAGGGAGTAACCTGTCTTCTCCCCTCAGGCTCTAATAGGACACGATAAGTATCTACTACCCATTGGAATGAATATCTCTAGATGTCCTTCTGGATCCTCCCCCAAGCCCCCTTCGCCCAGTATTACGTCTACTGCTGCTCCTTCTGCCCTGACCACGATAAGGTCTCCCTTCATTGCCTCCTGTGGCAATACTACCCCTGGATTTGAGCTTTGTTCCATAGGGCGCAAAAACCAAATAACTGCAACGATTAACGGAAAACTTATCCCGAACGTTTTCGCGCGGCCTTCGCAAGGAAAAGCTAGGCTTACAACGGGTCGACCGCCATGTCTAGCACAGGTAAGATGTGAGAATACCGTCCACTCCTTAGACACCGAGTATTGAATCAGAACTACTTTAAACTCTCTATAGGCTCCCATCGAGAAACGATAAAGCCCGAGTTAGAGAACGCTGAAGGGATGTCGTACGATACCAATAACAGCGGTCGTAATGTCTCGGAAGGAAATCAACAGTCGGATGACGTGCTGGGCTTTAACGATGTAACCCATAGTGAACTAAACACTGATGAACACTCCATAAAGAACCCAATGGATGAGAATACACGAGAAGAAGTCACGAGTGAAGAAGCTAACGCTAGAGACATCATCAAGGAGCTTGATGAGCTTATGGAGGGTTACCTACATCGGCTAGGGATCAATGATAATATTAATCAACTACCACTACAGTGGCGAGGTAACTTCCGCTTGAGTAGACCTCATTTCTATAGTGCATACCATAATGCTTCAGATTTGCCGGGTAATGAGAGTTTAGGAAACCTACACGAAGCTGAACACATTTTGCGACGATGCATGAAAATGAAGATGGTCATCAACCACCATCGAATAGCAATGATCTAATTGTTCGCCATTGTTCAGGGAATCAACAGTGAAGACTCTGATCAGGGGGTAGACTTCGAGCGGCAATACTACAGGAAGAGTGCACGAGCCAGTGGTGATGAGCAAACTCAGTCGGAATTCGGAAAACTAGCAGACAAGTTGGAACGTGGGATTCGGAGAAGCATGAAGAAAGTTGCTCAGAAGAATGTATACAGGAGCTATGTTGATCATTGCCTACGGACGACTTGATCACTGTAAAGGAAGTGAACTGTTGCGCTATCAGATCGTTGCAAGGGTACAATATATATTCCATAGTCTAAGCCCGCACTACACTCAGAACAGCTTTGACAGGAGACTGTGCTTATAACCAACTGTCATATACGGGCAATAATGTGAGTACCCGGTAAGTACAAGCAGTCTAGTACATCAATCACACAAGGACAACAACTAACGCAAGCTTCGATAACAACAGGAGTGAGCGCAAGTTACATTTCAGCAGTACGAGAGGGTACTAGCAAGATATTAGGGTAGACCAACGGATTCAATGGTATACCAGGGAAGGCTGTGATGATGACGATGAACATCAACTTCCAGGATGGAGAATGTCGGTATAGATTATTCCATAGAGACATATAGGGACCAATACAAGGCCAATGACGAAGATTAGAGCAGATAAATACCACCTAACTCGTCCTTCTGATTCGATGTCATTACGAGTAAGCATACAATAGAGATAACATGGCATAATGAAACTCGTACAGTCACCACCAATAAGGCCCAACAGTGAGAAGGTCACTCCGAGAGAATTCACGAAGATAGCCACCACGAGACTGATCAGTACTATACACACAGTAAGAATGACCCTCAGCTTCAGCTCAGCCGCAGGCTTCAATTCACGCCCTCGTGTTAGCAGGACTGTGAGAGACCTCCGACAAGGGAACACTTGTAATGGGAAAGAGCATACTTCCGATACTGCTAGAGCCACATATCCAATTTGTACAGGAATATAGTTAACACTGAGGTTCTGTAAACTAAGAGCTTCGACGTCATAGCCAAAAGTTATGTAGGGAAACACCATTGCCGGTATGAAGATAACTATGGCTGTAGAAATAGCGGCGGTTGAAACTATGTCCACACGCTTTTGTGTTCGATTCTTAAGATCATCAGTAACAAGGAAAGCATTCATATGACATCCGAAGGACATGATAATGATAGGTAGAACACCCATTACCGTCCAGAAGTTAGCTGGAGGCCAAACTGTTGTGTTCTCATCGGTCTTAGAGCAATCACAGTAAACAATTCCTAGAATAACAACGTAGACCAGACTGAT